>NW_020273537.1:71608-87734 GCF_003268045.1 Sipha flava | reverse complement strand
TTTGACATCACCAGCTACCGTCCAATATCCCTCACCTGTACACTCTGCAAATTGCTTGAGAAAATTACTAATAGACGCCTAGTTTGGTATCTAGAAACGACACATTAATTTATCCCCCAACAGTATGACTTCCATCGCAAACATTCTACTCAAAATGTCCTAGCCACTCTCCATACCAACATAAGTGAATCGATTAGAAAAAATCAACACACCATCCTTGTCGCCCTAGACTTAGAAAAAGCATACGAGATTGTCTGGAAAAACAGAGTTATTGATATTATGTCCATCTGGTCCATAGATGGCAACATGCTAAAATTTTTACACAACTTTCTTACCGACCGAACAATTCAAGTCAAAGTTGAAAACACTCTATCTGAACATACAACAATAGAAAACGGACTCCCACAAGGATCGGTAATCAGTGTTACATTATTCCTAGTTGCCATTAATGATATTTTTAACAACATACAAAAGCCTATTAAGTACACATTATTCGTCGACGATTTAATATTTATTGTAGTGGCATCGACATTAAGTCCACGTTTGCCGAAATTAATAATAGTTTTAATATTATAAAAAGTGTATGGAAAATACCGATCACGTTTTGCGTTATCGAAAAATACTCTTATGTAATAATATTCTTGGAAACAAACGTGTTACCATCGATTATAAATAGTATTTATCAACACTATTATTTAATAGTGTTACGATCCGCCTGACGCCGAACGCGTTTTTCCGCAAATAGTATTTTATCTATTTTTATACCTACATTGTTAATCGCTAATATAATACGCAATACCTACTGCGGGTAAGTGGCCAATTCATTATCATGCCGAGAGCGCAAAAAGCACGCATTGGCAGAAGAACTGCCAATGCAACTCGAATGTACAATAGGAGGCAGCAAAATAACACACCAAAACGTTCTCAAACACTTGCACAGGAGCAACGTAACGCTTTAAGTATGAAATCTTCGTTTAGTTATCAGTCCGAGATTGATTATTAAATATTAAAGCGCTTCAAATTGGACGAATGACTATATTATGTCCTAAGTGCCATTCAAAAAAATGGAAAGATGAAACCCATGGACTTTGCTGCGCTGACGGTAAAGTTGTTTTACGCCGATTTGAGGATCTTCCAGGCCTAATTAAAAGTTTAATTGATAATTCTCACCCTCTATCAAAACATTTCTTTGATAATTCTAGACGGTATAATACTCTGTTTCAAATGACATCGTTTGGAGAAAACGAAATAGCTGAAGGGAACTTCATGCCCTCTTTTAAAATTCAGGGTCAAGTGCATCATTTAATAGGTAGTTTATTACCCGAAATTGGAAATAATGCTAAATTTTCACAAATATATTTTATGTCAGAGTCGGATCAAATATCTATTAGAACAAATATGATTCCAAATTTAAAAAGAGGTCTCATTGAATCATTGCAAACAGTTTTGCGTGAAAATAATCACCTCATACAGAGCCTCATTCAGATCTAATCTGGAGTGGAGGTGTTTTGATGAGTTGCAAAACTTTAAGTTAATTATTCATGCTCACAGAGTTCCTCAAGATGAACACAGAGGTCAGTATAATGCACCTACCATCGATGAAGTTGCTGTGTTATTAGTTAATGAAGATAAAGGTCCCAGAGATATAGTTCTGCACGGTCGGAGTGGACACTTGAGTCGAGTTTCCGAATTGAATAGATCTTATGATGCACTGCAATATCCATTGATGTATACTAGAGTCGAAGACGGTTATCACATTAATATTTTACAGAAAAATAACCAAAATCGATCAAAAACTGTCTCCTGCGTGCAATTTTATTCTTATAGGTTTATAGTTAGAGAAACAAGTCTAAATCATCTACATTATTACAAAACATTATTCAGCCAATTCGCCATAGATATGATGGCAAAAATGATTTCTGAAAGACTACACTTTATTCGTAACCATCAAAAACAACTACGTGTGGATGATTATGTTCACCTCCGAGATGCTGTTAACAATGATGCAAATATTAATGCTAATAACGTGGGGCAACAAGTAATTCTTCCCTCCTCTTTTACTGGCTCCCCACGTTACATGCATGAAAAAAATCAGGATACCATGACTTATGTTCGTAAATTTGGCCGTCCAGATTTATTTATTACTTTCACATGCAACCCGGAATGGCCGAAAATAAGAAATGAATTATTTCAAGACCAAAAGTCGTTTGATAGACACGATATAATCTCTAGAGTTTTTCCATCTCAAACTAAAAAAGTTTATGCATGTATTAAAAAATAAATATATTTTCGGAGATGTAAATTGTTATGTTTACAGTGTTGAATGCAAAAACGAAGTTTGCCACACTGCCACATTCTTTTGTGGTTACAAACGAAAATTCAGCCAGAGGAAATAGATAAAATTATTTCTGCCGAGATACCAAACAAAGACAGAGATCCTATACTTTATGAAATAGTATGCAAGAATATGATTCATGGCCCATGCGGTGAGTTAAATATTAAACCGCCATGTATGAATAATGGAAAATGTAGTAAGAAATACCCTCACAAATTGGTCAAGGATACTCAAACTAGAGATGATGTTTATCCGACTTACCGACAGAGATCACCAGATGATGGAGGTTATACTGCAATATTAAAAGTCCGTGGTCAAACAGAAATCGTGGTTGACAACCGAAGGGTTATACCGTATTGTCCAGTGCTATCTATGTGCTTTAATGCGCATATTAACGTAGAATACTGTCATTCGGTTAAAGCGATAAAATACATATGTAAATATATCAATAAAGGATCAGATAGAGCTACTTTTTATGTTAATCGTGAAAACGATGAAATCACAAATGATTTGAATAGTCGATACGTATGTACTTCTGAAGCGTTTTGGAGAATTTTCAATTTTGAAATCCGTGATAGAGATCCGACAGTTCAGCACTTGGCTGTTCATCTAGAAAATGGACAGCATGTTTTCTTTAACGTTAATAATCTTCATCAAGTTATTGAAAATCCAAGAAAAACGACACTAACTACATTTTTGAACTGTGTTCACATGATGATTTTGCGAAAACACTGTTCTATCATTAATTTTCTTCTGATTATACCTGGGATGATAGCAGAGGCTGGTTAAAGAGAAGGCGGAGAAAAGATGTTCCAGGTTGGCCAGGAATAAAAATGGACACTGCCATTGGTAGAGTTTACACGATTCACCCAAATCAAAGTGAGTGCTTCTATTTAAGATTGTTACTAAACTATGTACAAGCCTTTGATGGAGTCATTCACGTGACTTTTAAAGCTACCTGTTTTGCTCTTGGGCTTTTAGAAAATGACGAGCAATGGAAAAATGCTCTAGCGGAGGCAACTCTTTCAGAAAGTCCTTCAAAATTAAGAGAATTATTCGCAATAATTATAGTTTTCTGCCAACCGTCTGAACCTCAATCTTTGTGGGAACAGTTCAGAAATGATTTTTGTGAAGATATTCTTCATACAGAGCGCACTCGATTAAATGACTTGCAATTTACTTTTTCTGATGAAATATTTAATAGAGGTTTGATTGAAATAGAAGGTAAAGTTGTTTGTCTGTCTGAAAAATATTTAATTGAATTTGGAATGAACTCATCTGTTCGAAATGAAAATGCATCTGATCCTTTTGAATTCTTAACTTTGCGTTCTTACAATAATAACCGATTACAAGAATTTGTAGAAACCAATTTACCAAAATTAGTGAATGATCAAAAATATGCTTTTAATGTTATTACAGAAAGCGTAATGAATCATCAAGGAAGAGTTTTTTTTTTTAGATGCTCCGGGTGGTACAGGAAAAACTTTCCTAATTAATTTGTTGTTGGCTCAAATTAGATCCTCAGGTAAAGTTTCATTAGCAGTAGCTTCATCTGGTATAGCAGCAATTCTCCTTAGTGGCGGCCGAACTGCTCACTCGACTTTTAAATTACCGTTAAATGTATTATTTGATACAGAATACGTTTGTCCGATTCGTAAAAATGGCCCTCTTGGAAAAATTCTTCAAGAAACCTCATTCGTTGTGTGGGATGAGTGTACAATAAGTCACAGATCACATATCGAATCAATTGATCGAACATTAAAAGATCTTAGTTGTAATAATAAGTTTATGGGGGGCATAACATTTGTTTTCGCTGGTGATTTCCGTCAAACCTTACCAGTAATCCCTAAAGGTACTCGAGCTGATGTCGTTAATGCTTGCTTAAAATCTTCCCCTATATGGAACTATGTTGAAAAACGTTATTTGCGAACAAACATGAGAGTTTATTTATGCGGAGGGGACGATATTTTTCCAGCACAGTTGTTGAAAATTGGAAATGGAACTTAAGAAAATGAAAATGGTTACATTTCTGTCAATCACACGATTGGACGGGTGGTCAATAACGTGGAAGAGTTAATTTCTACAGTTTATCCTGACATTTTTAATCTGTCCAATAAATCTTATCAATGGTTATGTGAAAGAGCTATTATCTCTCCGAGAAATGTAACAGCAGGAGAAATTAATGATATCATCCTTCTAAAATTCGATGGACACTCACGTGAATATCTATCTATTGATACAGTTACATCATCAGATGATGCTATTCATTATCCACAAGAATTTCTCAATTCTCTTTCTCCTTCGGGGTTTCCTCCTCATAAGCTAAAATTAAAAATTGGTGCTCCAATTACATTATTACGTAATCTTCAACCACCGAACTTATGTAACAGTACAAGATTACAAATAAAATAGTTGCGAAATAATATTATAGAAGCCGTAATTCTTACAGGGCCAATGAAAGGAGAAATTGCATTTATTCCGAGAATTCCCATTATTCCCTCTGAATTGCCGTTTTCTTTCAAACTGCTTTAATTCCCGGTTAAAATTTCTTTTGCCATTACCATAAACAAAGCGCAAGGTCAAACATTCAAGTTCGTTGGCGTAGATCTTCTTACAGAGTGCTTTTCACATGGGCAATTATACGTGGCATTTTCTCGAACTGGTTACCCGAATCATCTTATGATTTTAATTTCAACAGGAAATATAACAAAAAACATCATATACTCAGAAGTCTTATAAAATTCTTTTTTTTTTCTTTTTTTTCTTCATCGACTTCAATCAAATTCTTTATCAACCATAAATTATTTCTTTTTTATCTGTATTTATTTTTATCATTTATAACGCTAGAAAAATTTCAATCAGTTTTCATTAACTCTTTTTTTATATTTACTTGCCGATCACATTAAACAATAATATTTGAATAAAAAATTCTAGGTACATATCATGGTCCGAAGGCAAAATAAACAACCAATGACGGTCGAAAAAAATTTAAATACAAAACATTCTATCCTAATCAAAGTTCAAACTTAACACTTGAAAAACTTAAAATAATTAACAAAAAAATTAATCTTTTTCCATAGTGTATCACTGAATAATATAATCTTATAAAAATATTAAATATTAAACTTAAAAAAACATATCAAATTTCCGTATCCATCTTATATACTCATATAATAATGATTTCATTGAGTAAATCAGATGGCAATGATGATCTTAGGTCACTACATATAAACTTGAGCCCAGAAAATGTACGTTCTACGGTTACTTATAACAGTTCAATCTTAAATAATTTAATAATATTTAATTATACGATTACAGCTAAATTCCTACTAATAATTACTATAATAGTATAATATACTAATCTACTTAATTTAAATATTTATCAAGATAAAAATAATCTATATTATAAATCACAATGGCAACGTTGTAAGTGAAATGGACGCATATGGGCTATAAATCAGCAGGTAGTACCTTATCTTTCGGGCACATCTATCCACATCCCTCGGGGCGCAAATGTACTACTCTGGGGCGCAAATAGGCTTTAGCCATATCAATAAATTAACGAATTATGCGGACTGCCATAACTGCACTCGATGTCTGTTGATAAGATACGAAAAACTAAATGAACACCACAATATTTGTCACTTTCAATCGTAATATCCATCCATATGTGAAATTCATAATTTTGAGTTTTATCCGTGCAACATCGAAATCTACAAAACTAATAATTTACGGACCCGGACATTTCACCGCTGGACTGTTCGCCGCGAAGAGAATCTCCCCACAAAATATTATCAATACCAATAATGTACTTATTGATTTCGCTGCGACAGATCTTACGATCTATGCAGTTTTCTGCCGCAACTTGCGCAGATGATAAACAGGACCGGGATAACCAACTTATAAATATAGAATAATTTTGACACTAAATTTTACAAATTAATAATATATTATTTTAGTAATAAATAATAATGTAATGACAGTTTGATGATAAGATATATGTGATAATATGATATTATGTAATTATTATATTGTTTGTGTTAGTAGACAGTAGTTCGTCTCGACGACCTATCGTGTGCGAAGTAGCCCGATGTCGAGTTCTTTCATTATATGTTTTCTTTGATATATTTTTTATATTTTGTCATGCGTTAATTTTGATTTAAATAAAGTTTTTTTTGTGCCGCTGTGCAATAATTAATTATATGCGATGTTAATTAATTTATCATTAATCCTGACCGAGACGCCCCTACATTATACGAAAAAAAAATATAAATCAAGCCAGCTGACAACAGACGTCACCGCACTTCCCGGAACACCGTCACCCCACACTTCCTGGTTGATTCGCCGCACCACAATAACAACCACCGCACGACAACGGGAACTCGGCAAGGAATACAGCCAAATCTTTCACTCCGACATTGTGATGACTGTACGCAGCCCAAACCAGCGTTATACTGGGAGGAAAGTTACACCTGGTTGATTCGCTCTACGTCTCAAAACGTGTAAACGATTGACGACACCCACGTGGTTTGTCTGACACACCGGGAATACCCACCGTCGGGCGACAAAACGACTGACGCGAGCGAAGATCACGCACGTACGCAAAGCATGACATAGATTACGTAAAGCGGAAAATAAGACACGTTGTTCGTGGAAGGTCGTATTGCAAAAACATGACATACATCTAGGGCCGAATGGTCGTTAACGAGTCACAAGACCCGACCCAAACACAAGTGTAAGAACGACAGACGCCGTGGCGACGCGCAGTCTCACCAGCCGTCACAAGAACTGCGATTGGGCGGCGGGCAACTTCTAGAAAAATCTACGCCCGAAGCGTCATTGTGGAGACCGGTTGCGTATTTACGTTCTGTACATGAATCTAGTACTCGGTGCTAAATCAACGTATAATCCGGAGTAGTAATTTCTGTTCCGTTTTATTCACGAGTTCGGCACTTCAGCGTAATTAATGGTTGAATACCAAATATAAATTGAATTAATAAATATTGAACGGAATATTATTTATGATATTATATAAAAAGTACATATTAAATATTTTATAACATGTATTACGCTGAAGTGCCGAACTCGTGTATAAAACGGAACAGAAATTACTACTCCGGACTATACGTTGATTTAGCACCGAGTGCTAGATTCATGTACAGAACGTAAATAGGCAGACCGGCGTACTTCAATAGGCGCGAAAAACTGGTGTCGCATGCGAACACTTATCATTATACAGTATGTAAATTAATAGGAAAGTCAGTAGTTATTACTTTTAATGTAATGCAGATATTGAAGTTCCGTTTATTTTTTAACATAATATGTAGCTTATAGCCCATCTTTTACCATGGTTAAAAAAAAATCCAATATTCAAATCCGCCAAAAAAATTTATTGAGAAATTTCGAAAATAGTCACTTTGTAGAATTACTTATAAGTTACTCAGAAAAAAAAATTTGAAATCGGTTAAATTTTGAATGAATGAGCTCAAAAACAATCAGCAAAAAACAAAAATATTACAAAAAATAATAATGAGTTGTTTACTTCATTACCTAATATCATATTATTATTATTATTATTATTATATCTTTTTAAAAGTTTAAAAACTATAACATTTTACAATTTGCTGTGTTTTTTGAAAGTATAAAATGCTCTCATTCATTGAAAATTTAACCGATTTCAAATTTTTTTTTTCTCTGAGTAACTTATAAGTAATTCTACAAAGTGGTTATTTTTGAAATTTTTGGCGGTTTTGAATTTCGGATTTTTTTTAACCGTGGTAAAAGATGAGCTATAAGTCACATATTTTGTTAAAAAAAAACGGAACTTCAATATCTGCATTATATTAGGAGTAATAACTAGGTACTGACTTTCCAATTAATATACATTCTGTAGCTGTAATATCAATCCAAAATGATACCAACTTCTTATCTATACACTTTAATCATGGAAAGTATGCAATGAGATAAATTATTGAATTGGTTTTTATATTGTTTTGTGTTTAACTATTCACCAATTAATAAAATTAAAATAAATTTTAGTTTATAAAATGTATAAAGAAAAGAATTCTTTGTTAATTTACTTTCAAAAGAAGCAAAGTAGCAGCCATAAAGTTGTTTTTTAAAATAGTAATTTAAAACAATATTTTAATAAACATTATCTAATATCGATGCACTTTTTCTAATTACTTAAAGGAGCTCGAAATACAAAAATTAGTTATTTTATTTTGAATGAATATTCAATTCTAGGAAAAATGCTATAAGTTTTAGGCCTGCTCTTATTGAATTTCTAAACAAATAAGAATGAACATATAGTAATTAGAGATTGTTTTTTTACGTGGTTTCCCCGAGTAGGCCTAATCGACGAAGGATGAACAAACGCCGGTCTCAATATAGAAATGGATACCCGGTTTTCATTAGTTTATATAAATATGCTCATTAGAGCTAAAATAATATTTTTAAATATATCATTCATATAAGTTCATTTGGACTGCGATCAATCATAGGATAATTAAATCTACTTTTTGTTATCATAACTCGATCGTTAACTTGTTTTCCACAAATCTTGCATCTATATTACACATACTAAAAAAAAAAAATAAAGATATCCGCTATACTTACACATAGGAATCAGCGCCACCGACTTCAATATTACAAAAAAATAAAAATACAATCATACAGGTCGAAGGAGAGAAACAAAATAACAGGGTCACAATTAGTATAGATAACATGGTAGATTTTGTTTAGGCAGCACAATTAGTGTTTTCAATTTTAACTAGTTTTTGTTGGCCACCATATTTATTATTAATTTCTAAACATTTTTAGATTGGTTACTAAATAGTGTATTTTGTTATGATTTTACTACTATGATGAAATATAAAAAAACAACCAGATACGCAAAGATATATTTTATAGGCATAATAATACTTTTGATATTAAGAATATTCAAATTTTAATTTTCTTGTTTTCAAATATAAAACTAAAACAAATATCCGTTTTTAGAAATCCTAATACGCAGTGGCGGCTCGTGGTAATTTGACAAAGGGGTGCGATAATTTTTTTTTTAATTTACTCAGAATATTAAATTAAAATTATTAGGTTATTTATTTATTATCTACATAAGCATATGTTATTTATTATCATTTATCATAATATATGAAATAAATACAAAAGTTACATTAAAATTTTTTCTTCATTAGGTTAAAATTTTATACTGGAAATCAAGCCTCCTTTCCTTGATGTCACAAAAGTTATCGATTACTTTTTTGTTGAAATCAATATCTTCATTTATTATACGGCTCTCTACACTTAACATAGTCAAAGCATTAGGTCTGTCCTCACATATTGTACTTCTTAAGCATGTCTTAATTCTCCTCAATGTTGAAAAACTTCTTTCGGCTTCTGAAGATGTCATTGGGGTGACTACCAAAACTTTTAGTAATTTAAAAACTTCTTTAAATGTGTCTTCCATGTTATTATTTATAATATAATTTATTGTAGAAATTACACCTTTTAAATTTCGAAAATCATTACGTGAGTAAACTACCTCTAACTCGGTTTTCAAAGTTCTTGAATAAAAAATGGATAGCATTCGACAGTAAAATTCAGAGCTTTTGATGGAAAATTATTATTATATATCACATATTTTTCATTTTGGAAAAGTTGAGCTGCTGTTAAATGTTTAGTAAAATCAAAACGTCTCTGAGCTTGAATAGATATTACGTCACACGTCACATACTTCTAAAGCAGCCAATTTCTATTGTTCATAGAATCTTCTATTCGTTTTCTTTTGGAAGAACTTTCAATATTCGGTATTTCTATAAGTGTTGTCAAATTATCGCGAATTTTTTGAATTTCTATTTTAAATTTTCTAACAAAATCTTGAACTTGTACTGGATCAGTATTCCTTGCTTGAACAGCATTATACAAACAATCAACATAAGGCATAATTTTATGAAAACAATTAAGCCAAAAAATAAAACTCGTATCCTTTAGAAGTAGTTTAAGTCCTGTTGCTTAATTAATAGAACTAGATTGCGAGGATGCATCAATAATTTTCTCCATACATTCAATCAACGTATCTCTATGTTCATAAACCATATTTACTGTTCTAATATTAAAATTCCAACGTGTTTGAACTGTTTTTGGTAAACAAGCACCTACTATTTCATCTAGTATAGCTACTCTCTGTGGAGAATTCGAAAAAAATGTTGGAATTTGAGACAAATTTGAAAAAAATACTTTTACTTGTTTATTATGGGAAGTTGCTTGAGCCGTAATTAAATTCATTTGATGAGCGTAACAATGAATAAAATAAGCGTACCGATATTTTTCTTTTATTCGTACGTTAACTCCAGATTGATGACCACTCATAACAGCAGCTCCGTCATATGCTTGTGCGATGAATTTTTGAGGATTTTTTTCTATTATAGGATCGATTTCATTTAGAATAGATCGGGTTAAGGAGTATGCATCATGTCCTTTAGGTTTAAAAAATCCCCAAAAACGTTCTACAGGAATCCCTTTAATTTCATAACGAAATATTAATGCTAATTTAAATTTGTTAAATATGTCAGTTGTTTCGTCCACAATAATAGATAAAAACTCCGAATTATTTATTTCATTTAATATATAATTTCTTGTAACATTTAAAATACAAACCAATAATTCATTTTGTATGAGTTTACAAGTACCTTTGAAAACAGTAGATTTCTGAAAATGTTCCTGTAAACTTGGATCTAAATCTGAACATAAGTTAATCAAACCACGAAAAACGCCTTGGTTTTTTGATGAAATTTTTTCATCGTGGCCACGTAATGGTAATTGGTAATTTCTACAAAATTTTACACAATTTAAAATTTTTTCAAAAATATTTCGATTTTTAGAAACTAGCTCATTATGACGTTTAATCCCTAATTTATAACCACTGTCGATTCGACTTCTGATGTCCATAGTTCCCAATACTTTGAAGTTTGCCTCATTTTGTAGATGATTAAACGAATTTTCATGTTTATTTAATTTGACTAAAAGATGTATTAAATCTTTTACACCAGTTTTACTCCAAGATAAATCACCTCTAAAACATACACAAGGAAAACAAAATAATGATACTGTAGTTTCACACCCACAGAGCTATTTAAACTTTTGATAAAGCTCAATATTAAAAGGACGAGTATATTATTTTTGTCCTTTTTTAGAAATATTAATCAAGTTGGATAAATTTGGTAGAGGTCTACCCAAATTTTTAATTTCCACTTTTTTTTCTAAAGTTAAAGATGATAATTTTAATTTTAAAATTTCTTGAATCGAATTCATAATATGAATAATAAATAAAAATAAAATATTGAAAATATGATATATATCATTATAAAATATAAATAATAAATATTATTTATTATATTAAAATACTACTTATAATTCCTGTATACCAAACCTTATATAAAACGATTAAAATAAAAATATTCACCGTTTTTAATTTGATACAATCGTAACAACCACTACACAACTACTGACAGCCGCGCCGCCCGAATTGTTCGACAGAAATCGTCGCATATCATAGTTTTACGGCCACTGTCAATGCCGATAAAATACAATTATATTTAGGTATGGTCTAAATACTGTGTTTATAATATGTATGATTCGTGGAAAAACACATACACACGACCTATTTTAGTGATAGCAACGGATCGCGTTCCACCGCCCGAATTGTACGACGGATTTCATTGCACATCATACCCATCATTAGCTTTAATCAGCACGATCAACATCGACTAAATAAAATTATAATCGTATTTAGGTTTACCCATTAGTGTGGTTATTTGTATGATTCTATTCTTGGATAAAACACACCTACACACACCACCTAATGATTGCAACGGTCCCCGTTCCGCCGCCCGAATTGTACGACAGAAATCATCGTACATCATAGCTTATACGACCGCTACCGCCGCCGAGGATAATATGTTGTATTTTCTATAAAAACCGGTTTTTATATGTGCGATTCACAACGTAGCACACATCACATAATATCGACAGCCGCAATGTAATATATTCATTACTAGGGAACGGATTTATATGTAATAAAAATACATAAATATGTACATATGTATGTAAGTATAATTTATAAAATATGTACTAAAACCATCCAAATATGTAGGAAAAAAATTTAAAAAAAAAAAAAAATTATAATTATTAAATTATCAAAATGATTTGTTGCATTGAATAATTACAATATATTTTAAATTATCAAATATTAAATGTCGCCTATTAGATCTGAAAATATTTTTAAAACGGCTAAATGATCGTTCCACATCAACCTATATCGGTTGATTTAAGCATATTTGAAGGGCATAATATTAGAAGGCGATAATTCCAAATTTTTAGAAGGGTGTCTGCCACTAATTATGTCATTAATTGATTTAAAATCAATATGGCCTGAAATTTTTTTCTGTAAAAACATGAATTTTCTTTTTTACTACTTCTCCTATTGGTCCGTTTACGAGTATTCATTTTGCAATCGTTGATTCGACAATTTGCATACTTTCATTCAAGGACATATTTTTGTTTCTAATTTTTTAATTGTATGTGCAATAAAACTAAAATTCATTAAGATGAAAATTAAATTTGTTTTCAATGTTTCATTTTGCATAATATTTTGAGCTTTTCTAATAGCGATAAAAGTTCTGGATCTAAATTTGAAATAATTTTTTGTATTTTTGTACGAAGAAGACGTATGAATGATGAAATAATAAAATATGTTTAAAAATATTTACAAATTAGTGAAATATGTAAAAATATGTAAAATAAAAGTAGCATCATATTAATAGGAATGATTTAAATCATGAACATTTCTTATCAAATTTTAAATATCTCGTTTTAATAAAAATATGTATTTACATATAAATCCGTTCCCTATTCATTACTATATACACACATATATATTTATTATTTATGATAGATATAAAATAATAAAAATAATAATAATTATTATAACAATATTAAAAATAAAATCAAATATTATATTATTTCAAATATTTTGTAATTTCAGTAGAGGGTGCGATCGCACCATCGCACATAGGCACGAGCCGCCACTGCTAATACGTAGTCCAAGAAGAAATATTATTCTTTCCGTGCTGTTTGATCCGCTATAACCATTATATATAATTTTTAACTAAACTATTTATTTTTACAGGACAATGTTTAATGATAAATTCAGATACTATATTACATGGAAGGTTTATGTATGTAGGTAATCAAATAATGATATACACTTTTGTAATTTATTGTGTAATATCAAATTATGTAAATATTATGTTAATACCTACATAATTGATTAAAAAGATAAAAATGTTAATAAAATATTTGAACAAATATAAAATTATGATAAAAAATAAATTTAAAAAATACTTTAATTAAAATACGAGGTCTGTTCATAAAGTTCCTGAACTATCGTTTCTAAAAATAGAAAAATTACATTATTGTAAATGTTATTATATCAAAATAAAATAGAGATAAGCAGCTATCTTTTCAATTAAATCCCAAATGTTTATTGCTATCGAATCATTAACTGTGCACGTTCAAAGTAGACGAATCGTGTGTAATATGCGATTTTTAAGATGTGTAATTTTCACGAACAACGTATTAATATTAAATTTTGTGTTAAACTTTGTAAATCTTTTACTGAGATTCACAAAATATTGCAAAATGCTTATGGTGATCAGTGTTTAGGACGTACACAGTGTTATGACTGGTTTAAATGCTTTAAAGACGGTCGGGAATTAGTTGATGACGACCCACGTTCAGGACGTCCGTCGACATCGACAGACGATGCTCATGTGACAAAAGTCAATGAAATGGTGCGGTCTAATAGACGTTTAACTATTCGAGAAATCGCGGAAGATTGTAACATATCGGTTGGTCCATGTCATGAAATTCTGGTCGAAAAACTTGGAATGCACCGCGTTGCAGCAAAATTTGTCCCTCGATTGATATCGCAAGATTAAAAAGACAACCGCGTAACAATCTGTCAAGAATTGTTAGATCGCGCTAACGATGATGACATGTTCATGAAGCAAATTATAACGGGTGATGAGACATGGGTCTATGGCTATGATGTTGAGACAAAAGTCCAATCATCACAGTGGGTTGGTAAATTTTCTCCAAGACCAAAAAAAGCTCGTCAGGTCAGATCAAACGTCAAAGTCATGCTAGCAGTTTTTTTCGAAAACCTGGGAGTTATTCATCACGAATTTCTATCTGCAGGACAAACTGTTAACCGATAGTACTATCTAGAAGTATTAAAATGTCTTCGAGAAAAAGTGCAGAAGAAAAGGCCTGAAGTGTGGAAAAAAAACTCATGGTTTCTTCATCATGACAATGCTCCGGCGCACACTTCCCTGTTAATTCGTGATTTTTGCGTGAAAAATCACATGACGTGCTTCCTCATCCAACATATTCTCCCGATTTGGCATCAGCAGACTTTTTTTTATTTCCAAAACTAAAATATCCGTTAAAAGGACAAAGATTTTCTACGATAGACGAAATAAAAGAAAATTCGCTAACGGAGTTACGAGCAATTCCAGAAACCGCTTTCCAGGATTGCTTTCAACAATGGAAACGTCGTTGGCAAAAGTGTATTAACCAAGAGGTAGAATACTTCGAGGGTGATAAGTCTCAATAGCTTGTAAGTAAGCACCATATATAAAAAAATTGAAAAATTCGGGAACTTTTTGAACAAACCTCGTACATCTACTGAGTAAAATTGTTCTTAAAATTAAAAATTTACAAAATAATACGATAATTTAAATAAAAACTATGTAAAAATAGCATAGTCTATCTTATAATATTTTCTTTGCAACTTGCATAAGCATTACTTGACTTTTATGATATTGATCATAGTTAAACTAATAACCCCACACTGCACTCGGAATGAAAAAATAACTTCATTGTAAAGAAAATATTATTTCATTATAAATATTATTTAAGTTTTATTAAAAATAGAAATTATATGGGTAGTTCAAAATATTATGATTAATTGTAACTTTAGTTCTAAAATATTTATAAATTTTGCCAAGCAATAAAATATTAAAGGGTCCTTAAAGAAATATAAAAAACATAATTAATAGTGATTTATATTTTAGAGGGTATTCTAATGTTTTTTTTATTATTATTGTATTTATAATTAATAATAGTTATTAATTAGCATAACCTTAAAGATTGCAAGTCTATTAAAAAATGTACGTGTTTTACGTGAAAAAAATTGTAATATTACAATAATTGTGTACTTAATATTAGAGGTTTAAAAATAATTTTTAAGAGGCTTGATATAAAATGCACAACCAACTTCATAATAAAAAATTAATTATAATCTGAGGATCTTAAAGATAACTAATGAAATATATATAACAATCTATATTATTCCTTTAATAAGTTTTTTTGATTTGATGAGTGGTCGTTATTTATAAAGAAACAAAAGCGAATTATAAATTGTTAGTTAATAATACCAAATCAAATTTATAATGTTGGAGATAATTTATTTTGATTTTAGGTAGTGATAATAAATCAAAAATTGGAATAGAATTAAGAAATCAATTAAAGGTTTAGGTGATGTATTGGAACAACTTAGTAGATGTCCCGTTGGCCTTGAAACTGATTTAAGCAAAACCATATCATTTGGCGTTGCTTTTCATCATGCAGGTGATTTATCTAATTTGAGACAGTAATTCAAAAAAAAATATTTTAGTATTTAATATCATCGTTTAATTTAAAATGTATATTCCATATTAAAGTTCTACC
>NW_020273537.1:13339-61659 GCF_003268045.1 Sipha flava | reverse complement strand
TATTAAAAGAGCCTTTGATTGGTCCGTCAGCATAACGTGATGCTGACGTCTTATGGCGTGATGTGGTGTATTGACGTAAATGAGGCCTGCTCATTACAATGGTTTGATTCAAATACATGCCTAGTATTTTCGTAGTACTTTCTTTATCGGTAAAATTAATAGTAACACCTGAATCTGTAACATTAATGTCTTTTAATAATCTATAATCGTTACTAGACCATTTGCATAATTCCATACCGGCTCCTTTCAAAACGGTTATTAAATCGTCGCATGATTTCAATGCTTCTGATAACGAAGCTGCGCCACCAAGAAA
This sequence comes from Sipha flava, assembly GCF_003268045.1. Lineage (NCBI taxonomy): Eukaryota > Metazoa > Arthropoda > Insecta > Hemiptera > Aphididae > Sipha > Sipha flava. Next base: position 61,346 of record NW_020273537.1, on the reverse strand, counting down.
GTCGTCAACATAAAAATCTTGATTTAAGGCGCGACAGACTTCGGGATATCGGAAAGCTTCATCATTTAATAATTTATTTAAACACGCCGTAGCTAGATAGGATGCGGTAATTACGCCATATGTCACTGTTTTCAAACAATACGTATTTAAAGGCTGGTCGGGTTTTTCACGCCATAAGATACGCTGATAATCGTGTTGGCTTCCAGCGAACCATAGACATAATATAATATGTCTATGCAGCGAACTCGTGCACCAATTACTACTATCAACATATCTTATCAATTATTTACACGAAGTGATAAGCGCTTGTCGGAAAACTGTACGCAGGATATCCTGTTTTACAATACAATATTATATAATATTTATTAATTGTTATTTTAATTATTATCATTAAGACATTAATACCTAAGCATATAAGTGAATCGCACGATTGAAAAGATTTACTGGTTACACAACGACAGATGATAATGTAATAGTAAGATTGAAAATGTACTGTATCTTTAACCAGGGTCAACAGATAATTCGTGATAACGATAAGTTAAAATCGTTTACGGTTTAATGTGGTACACGCTGTCTAAGACTTAAACAAACTCAATGCGGGTTGTGTATTTAAACAATTTAGTTGCACTCTTTATATTATTGATCTTCTGGTGGAATTATATTGATATATTCAAATATTAACGACCAATTGGTAAAAAACTTTCTATTGTTTAAATATCGTGATTGTAGTTGTGACTTAATTTCTTCGGTACTGTTTCAATTAACTAATATTTACAATATTCCGCAGCTTATGCTCACATTTAGAGCTATACAAATAACAGACATATTGTTTTACAATCAATCCGGTGTACGAAAATTAACTTTATTTTCAATAAACTATGGTAAGTAATTGCCATTTGGTTAATAATCATTTTTAAGTAGTCATATTTTTAGTTTTGTTTGCATTGATTGTAGATGTGTATAAATTAAATAAAAATTTTATTTATCGATATTGTAATTTTACTTGTTATGTAGCCATGTTTAAATATATTTATTTGTAACGTTTGATAATACAGAAATTACCAATTCAGTTAGTAGTTCTAGTAGTTCTATCAATACATTTTTTTTTTAATTCAATATATAATATATGTTAAATGTTATTATAAACACATTAAAAACATAATCAGACTATGGCCATTATTCATATGTTCTTAATCATGAATACAAAGTGCTTTCTATGTATTATTAGTGAATAATATGTATTATAGATATAAGTTATTATTAGGTCTTAGATGTTTTTACAATTGCAAATTTTTTATAAATTTATTCCATGCAAGTACAAATTAAAATCTATAAATGTTTAGTTCAACTTAATGCAATTTTTGGCATTTTTTCGTGCAGCGTAATCGCTTTAAGATAGACACTTAAAATTGTATTGAAAAATAAAATAAAACATTTTTAAATATTAAAAATGGTAGGCTCCTGGAAGACCAGACTGAAACCGCTATTAAAATATTCATATGAATTTTTATTTGAAAATATTTTGTTAAAGAACTTACATTTGTAATAAGTCTTAATAAAAAAATACTTGAACTATTTTTTTTTTTAATATTTATTTATGTAAACAAAAAAAGTTAACTGTATTTTTAGTTATATTTTTAATAATGCAATCAATTTTAATGATGCAATAAATTCAGAGTCCTAATAATAATAATAATAATAATAATAATAAACATGATTTTGTAAAAATATAATATTTAATAATTAATCATTTAAGTATTTATTAACTTACCATAAAAATTATATCTTTTAATTTATAATTCTTTATCTTCAGTCAGTCACTTTACATACTGATGTTGGTGATATAAAAATTGAAGTATTCTGTGAAGAATGTCCAAAAACAGCAGAAGTAAATATAAACTATTTATTTTTCATATTCAGTGTCAATTTTAACATTATTTGCTATTAGAACTTCTTAGCATTATGTGCCAGTGACCAATATAACGGATGTTTGTTTCACCGAAACATTAAAGGATTCATTGTACAAACTGGTGATCCTACACATACTGGTAAAGGAGGTTCGTCAATATGGGGTCGAAAGTTTGAAGATGAATTTAAAGAAAATTTAAAAGTAATTTAATTTTTGGTTATTTATTATTTAACTAAATAATTCTTAACACTTTATATAAAATTCTAGCATAAAGAACGAGGAACTGTATCAATGGCAAATAATGGGCCAAACACTAATAGTAGTCAATTTTTTATTACTTATGCATCACAACCAAATCTTGATTTAAAATACACAGTATTTGGAAGGTAATATAAGGCTAAATATTTATGTATATATTGAGTATTTTATAGAATAAATGTAATATTTACTGTAATGTTAAGTAATAAAGTTAGTTTCTCATCTATGCAACTCTTTTTACCTAAAATAAACTAAAATACTTGTAAAAATACTTGTTAGTACAAAAGTGATCATATAGTAACTAATTGTACAAGTTGAACTTATACATATTTAAATTACAAGGCTCTACCATTTATCAAAAATATTTATATAATTATTCTTCATATTACAATTTAATATTGTTTTTGTATTTTATCATAATTTTTGAAATATTTAATTTCTTCTTTTTAATTATCTACTTGATTATACCTAAGAGGAACGAGACTTTCATCAAATTAAAAAAAAAATACTTTTTAAAATTTTTAACTTTTCAGTTTGTAAATTAATTTATTAAAGAGGTTTTATAACATATTTTATGATGATTTATTGAAAATAATTCAAATCAAAGAGAAAGTATACATTAATAACTTTTTTTAATACATATTTTAACTTAAAATATTGGTATAAGGTAAATTAAATAATATGTTTGATTAATTATTATAAATAATAAAAATTCTATTTAAAAATGTACTATATACTTCTGGGCCATGGTTATACTGTAATTTTGACTATATAAAGTATAGAAAAATAAAGCCAAAATTTGTTAAAATATTTATACATATACAATTTTGGTTAAATTAAATAGTATATATAATTAAAATAGTACTAAAAATGTAAATGCTCATATTTATGTTATAGGTTTTACAATAATAATAATAATTCTTAATATATTTTCATGTTATTGTTGTTCACTAAGAATTTGTGTTATTCCCTAAAAAACATATAATCATAACCAATTTTTGTAGTTTAGATTATACTTAAAAAAAACTTAAATATACCTATTTCCATTAAAATTATAAGTTAATACCCATTTTATGTTTAGGGTTATTGATGGGTTTGAAGCTTTAGATGAATTAGAAAAACTACCAGTGAATTCAAAAAATTTTAAACCGTTGAATGATGTGAAAATCCAGTACATTACAATACATGCAAATCCTTTGGCAACATAAATGTTTAATTGAAAATAATTTGTAATTATGAATTAAGTTATTTTTTTATATAAAATTTGGATATAAATTTAAATAAATATATTTTGTAGTTCTGTGTATGTTGATTTGTCTAATCTCTTATAATTTTACGTTTTCAATAGTTTAAACCTCAGTGACTGATTATAAAATGTTGAACAATGTTGTTTTTATCAACAAATATAATGGTCTATTAGCTAATATTTTTAATTAGATTTATAATTTTGATGTACATATTTTCAATTAAATTATTTATTTATTTTGTAATATTTCTTATTATTTCTAAAATAACATTAGAAATCCATAATTGCATCAGTTAGTTATAATCTAATTTTTGTTATGAATTTGGTGGAATGGTTTGGGCATGTAATGAGGCAGGAAGAAACAAAAGCTGTAAGAGTGGTTATGAAGATGAATGATAAATGGAAAAGAAAAATAAGACCAAAAATAAATTGTTGGATACAATTGAGAAAGATATTAGGTCTGTTGTGTGTGTGCAGTGCGTAAAGGATGTAGAAATTCGTGACTAGTGGAGTTTTAGGACAAGGGTGCCTGTGCCCAAAATAGTCGGGAGAAAGGTAAAGGAGAAGCTATATATAACCCTTGAATATTTTTATAAAAATCATTTTATAATTTATACCCAAATAATAATGAAGTATTATTAAATCTATATATAAAAAAATGAAGCCAAAAATATATAACATTTCATCAATTGAGAACGGCTGGGCCGATTCGGCTCAAATTTTTTTAATTGTTCGCAATTTCTAGGGAAAGGTTTTTATGAAAAAAAATGTTGGAAAAGTGCTATTGTTTAATAAATCGTAATTTAATTTAATAATTTTTGACCCGGTCGATAACTGCGCAATTGAAAACGAAACTATTAAAAATTGTAAATTTTATTTTTGGTATAAAATGACGGGTGTTGCATAAATATTAAATAACAATATCCCACGATAGGTGCCAGAACAAACAAGAATGTAAGTTTGAAGGATTATTATGCATATCGGTTGATGATTAGACGCGATCAGGATAACGTTATTCTACGATGTCGTGAGCTTTGTCAACAATTCATGCTCGACATGTATGTAAAGATAGAGAACAAATAAAAAGCTGGGTGCGGAAGATTCTCAAAACAATTGTTAGATATAGGTGATGGGAAAATTACTACAGATGAAACGGAATGCATAAAATTCCGATTTCTGCACAATCATTGATTTGCAAGATGCTTTCATTGACCAGATATTTTCCAATGTACACAGACAATACACAAATCATGAGTGGCTGGCAGAAAAAGTAATTTTAGCAGCAAAAAATGTGGACGTCAACGAATTGAATCTCAAGATACAACATTTGTTACTAGGAGATTGGGTGTCATACAAATCTATTGATACAGTTTGCCATGCTACTGAAGCTGTAAATTATCAGAGTTTTTAAATTCATTGGATTTACCTGGTAAGCTACCTCATAATTTACAACTGAAGGATGAATCTCCGGTTATTTTGCTTCGTAATTTGAACCCACCACGATTGTGCAACGGCACGCGATTAGTCATTAAAAAATTAATGAAAAATGTTATCGAAGCCATCGTTTTAAATAGCAAATTCTGAGGTGAAAATATATTATTACCGCGAATCCCTATTATACCCACAGATGTGAAATACTATTTATAAATATAAATACAAATAAATACAATTTAAACGCCTTCAATTTCCAATTAGATTGGCATTTGCAATGACTATCAATAAGTCTCAAGGCCAAACGATGTCTGTCTGTGGCTTAGATTTGAGCACATCATGTTTTTCACACGGACAATTATACGTAGCGTGTTCTCGAACCATCCAATTTGTTTGTGTTGGCGAAAGATGGGATAACAAAAAATATTGTATACTCTGTTGCATTAAGGTATTAATATTGTTTTTTACTAATATTATCATAATTAACGGTGTATATAATTTTAAAGAATCAATTTTAATAAATTATTAAAAAAATAAATGTTTGATGTTTTTTTCATTTTTATATTCCATCACCGTTCACAGCACTCCATACCTCTTATACTTATATACCACATTCTTACATAGTTATATTAAGTTAGTTATTTTTTTCTAGCAATATATTCTCTAGAAATAATTTATATGACAAAACAACGTTTGTCGGGTCAGCTAGTATATATTTAATTTTTAATAAAATTGTTTTTTGTTGCTGACATTGATTTTTAAATCAATACCTAATTATTAGGGCCCGGTACTTGATGCATTTGCATATTTTTTTCTATTGCTTATATTCGATGCAAGCCCGGATTAAGGGGGACACGGTTACAGGGCCCATTGATTTTGAGGTCTATCTTTATCCCCAAAATATATTTTTTTAACGAGTTCAAAACAGTTTTAAAAAAAAAAAATTAAACTTATGGCTCTAGTTACATATTAAGTGTAATCTTTTTGTATATATTGTGTATAATATCTAAATAATTACATTAATTTATCTGTCTTCTATATATCGCTTGTTTGCTATAACAACGACATAACACAAAAATCTTCATTTTTAAGGTGTTTGCAAATAATAATAATTTTAGTGCTTTTCTTTATACTGCAAGAACTAGATAAGTGTATATATAAAAATTAGCCACTAGATGGCAGTTGTGACGATATTGCGTTGCCATCATATTAATAATTAATAAATTATTATTAATAATATTGATTATAAAATTGATCAATTATTGATCATATTGCAAATCAAATGTTCAAATGTGATTTGTGTAAAATCATGTTTTTCGTCTTATGTCATTGTTGTAGCAAACAAGCGATACATATATTTATTTTTTTTTGTATAGTATAAACTTATGCAATAAATAATAACATACAGTCCTTAAAATATAGTGATATAATTATTTTTAAATTCAAGTTGAAATGGGGCCCACTAAGTGTATGGTGTCCTGGGGCCCAATTGATCCTTAATCCGGGCTTTATTTGATGCTTGTTTTTACAGAAATTTAATTCATGAAGTATAAAATTTATCGGTGCAATATTTATTTTGTATTTTTAGGTAATTTTAAGCTTTACGGTCATTTTTCAATATTTTTGGTGCATTTTAAGTAATTTTTTGACATTTTTATTAAATTTTACTGATTTCACATTAGTTCACTAGTTATCGTTTCTTGTCGACCATTATACCGATAACTTAAAACTTGTCCGATTTTATCTCGCTGATTACATTCGTAGTTTTCATATTCTAATGAATATTATTATACCTACCTACATTTTATTATTTTTTCCTAATATTCGATTAGTACCTATCCGATGTTATCTAGTCAATTATAGTCGTCGCCTCGTTATCATGTTATAGTGAATAATACCTATTATATCTAAATTTTATTATTTTTTCGTAATATTTTTAAAATTACCTAGGAAAATTAAAACGTTTTTAAAACGTCTGTGCCTCCCAATCACTTCAGTGGACGTGGAGAGAAGTTTTTCCAAATATAAATATTTATAAACATATAATTGTTCATTTAGGTACTTTTGACAATATCAAATACGCTCTAATTGTATAATGCAATTATTTTGATTTTTGAGTAATTTTTAAGCTTTGATAAATTTATAAAACAAATATTTATAATTTATTTAGCTCGTTTTTTGTCATTTTTATGTCATATTTGCATCTTTTTTTTATGTAATTTTTAATGTTTTTAAGATTATCAACTTCCGAGCCCTAATAATTTCACATAGTACTTCAGTAAATATGTTATATATAATGATTTATATTTTCTAATAAATATTATTATTATGTATTTTGAATTTTAAATAACGCAAGTTTTATTTTATAACAAAATTCCTTAATAATCCCTTCTCTTTGTTGTTGTTTTTCCATGTTTTAACTTTAAAAACTATGATGAGTTAGATTCTTTCAATTTAATATACATTTCTGTTTGTAAGTAAAAAAATTGTTTTGATCATTTTTGACTGATGTGCTCAATTTGGTTATTATCCATCCATACACGGAGGTGAATATCAGTCAGTTAACAGATTGTCTGAAATTCTCTGTTGATTTATTAATTTCTTATAACTTTGAAAATGTTTTCATATCAATATTTGTTTGAGCTCAACTCAACTATGAACATAATGTTTTCAATTATTGTTTTTGTTTTCATCCTCATCAAATATATTGGGGAGTTCAGGACCCATTCTCATTTTTTTTAGTATTATATTTTAAAATCTAAATTTTGAATAAAATCTTTAGGTATAGTTATTTCAAGTTTATTTAATTTTTTATTTATTTAATTTTTCTCATTTTTTAATTATTTAATCAATAAGTACCCTAAATATAGTACTCTAAATATAGTAAATAAATATGGTACTCTAAATATTAATATAAATATAAATTTTATATTGTTTATTTTTTTTTTTTTTTTTTGTTAGTAAATATTTGTTTTTTTTTTAGTTTAAATCAAATTTCCTGAGGGCGCCTAGGGACATTTTCAATTATTTTTTTTTATTTGTTTAAGTCTAAACTACTTTAAATTATAAGTATTATTAGTATAGTTTTTTAGTTAAATTACTCTTTCGTTTTGTTAGTTTATAACTTTTTTGTTCATGTTTTATCAAATAACTCGCGGGCGCCTGGGAACTCTTCATCATTTTTTTAGTATTTCATAGTTAGAGGATGCAACCGCACACCTTGAATTCCATTCAAACGACCCTCCAAATTATAGCATGTTAAATCAATGTGATAATCATGTTCATTAGGGAAGGCCATTTGGTTGATACAAGTTTCAATAAATAAACACAATTAATGTATTTCATTAATATTTTTTTTATTAATGAATACATTATTAATAAAATACATTTTTAAAAATACATGATTGTATACCTATAATTAAGTCTACGTTTTATAAATTAAGTAAATGATCTAGGTATCTAAATTAACTTAATCATACAATCTTCTTCTATCTAATGTTAATTTTTTTGAAAAAAAATTATTGTTAATACTTTGTATTTTTTTTTTTTTACTTTTATTTTTTTTTATTCTTTTTTTTTATGAAAATTGTTTAAATAAATTTGAAAATAAATAATAATAGGCTTTGTAGAGAGCGCCTAGATTGAGGCATTATATTAAAATATAATCATATATATTTTTACATTTAAAATGAAGTGATACTCATCAAGAAGAGGAAAAACTTAATTCGAATTTAATTTCCTAATGTTTTCCTAAATGCTAAATGTATATCGTTTTATCACAAAAACGATATCATGTTATCATATGAAATCAAGTTTCTCATCTTCATGACAAGTATATACTTTGTATGCACACCAATGCGCTATTGTGCGCGTACACGTGCTTGTGTGGGTATGACGTACATTTTATAATTACGATATAATAATAATCGTTCCGGAAAACGCACGGACGCATTATTATTATTACAAAATAAATAATTATAGGTACTTTATGGAAAATGTGCGATAAATTCCAATAGGCACAATATCAAACTTAAACTATTACAAATATTATAGGACACAGGTATAATTATAATATTATCCTATGTATCGTTAAATGTTATGTACAAAAAAAAAAATCAAAGCTCGTCGTCGTCGAGCTAACATTTACCTTAGCTTTTATGTAAATTAAATTTTTCGTCGTATAGGTAAATAATATAATATAAAAATATTATGTCTTTAAGCATAACATGTGTATACAATTTATTCGATGGGTGTTTTGTTTTCGTACGCCAATCGATATGATTTTTATGAGCGGTGGTAAAAATAATTTTATAATAATAATAATAGTAACAGTATTAGGTATGTATGCGTTTGTATATGTACGAAGGTACGAGCGTATGTATCGAATGGGTATTATGATAACACGTAATAACACGTATGCTACAGTACATATGTGTACCTATACGTTGTTGATTTTTTTTCTTATATTTGTTTCGTTGCTTTTAAAAAAAAAAAAAAAATCGTGGGCATGTATATTATTATTAACCATGGCTTATTGACAAGATTATGGGCAATGTATTTTTTTATTAGGTCGACATCTTCATGCCATCATTTTCCTCGGAGTCATCCATTTCTTCATGTAATAACAGAACACCGTGCTCACGTAGATCAGTATGAGCAGCATACACGTGATGCCCAATGCCAATACTGATGTTTTCGTCGGACACGGTTCCACAATGGTGATCGTCTTGTCTGGAAAACGAAACGTGTTGTATTATTAAATCGGTTTCGTAGACACGACTGTAATTATCACTGCAATATTGAACTGCATAAACATATATGTGTGTTTCACATGTAGATTTCTGACAATCACGAGCAAAAGCCCTACGCAACCGAATGCGATCGTTTTACCATATTTGCATTACGGCCGCGGCGTAACATGTATAAATACGGGTAAACCCGTAAGACGATAATAATATAAAAATATAAAAAATGAAACGGTTTTGTGTATAGTACTCGTAGAATTATTAAATATTTCCATTGATATAAATAATCAATAAAACATAAAAGTTGTTGCCTGTTTTTCGCTTTTCGTTTTATTTTTTTATATTCAGTGCGTTTCTAGTTTTAAAATCGAACCGGGTCGTAAATATCTGTAAACGTCGAACCGTAATACGCTGGGCGAGAACTTTTATCTTATGTCTTATTTATAAGGATATTATAAGAAATATTTCAGAAATTAATATTATAATATTTTATAATTCTTTATTATTAATTAGGTCATGATAAGAAAATTCTCAAAACAGTTAAATTTTTAACGTACATAATACTGTAAAGGGTAAGCGGAGAACGATGAATGTTATCTGCACAATAAATCGAAAATCGTCTTTAGAAAAAACATCTAAATAAAAAAAAAAAAAAACACCGATTCTTAACGAAGCGTTTACTGGAATCGGTGTGTCTGTGCCAAGTATATATATAATGTGTATACTACACAATCGTAGCTAAAATATTTGAATAAAGGAATATTATATACTTATGTTCAAATTACAGTTGCCTAAAACACAATTGTGTGAAGAAGCATAAACATTTAATTGAGTAAATATTTTTACATTTTTTTTCTCACAGTTTTTCCTTCGTTACGGGAAAATAATGAGAAAATAAAAAAATTTGGTCAAATCACCTGGATCGAACAACATTTTAACAATTTCGGTGAAATTTTATCAATCGGAAGTTTAATTGCAAGAAAATATGCTATTTTAAAATCAATGCATAACAATCAAATTCTGACCTTTGTTATAAAACTAAAATGATTAAGGCTATATGTTTGTACTAGAACGCGTGTGTATTCCGAGTTTCAGTAGGCGGAAACTGAAAACCAACAGTAAACAAAAAACACTCGAATAAGTACGAAGCACGAGAAAACGAATTGTTAAAGTATAGGCTCTAGGGGAGAATCGATGAAGTAAGTAAATCATGATTTTATAAGAATATTGATTCACCGAAAAAATATTACGAAAACCTTATTCCGTACACTACGTAAACACAGGTATTTTGACTCTTTTCAGTTGATGGTTCTAGAATATGTGGTTCTAGAGAATTCCTCTTGCCCACCACAAAATTTCAAAAGTAAATGATATTTTTGCCATTGAGCTATTTTAAAAATCGAAGAAATGATTACACCAACATACAGTTCCTGCTCCGTATGCTCGTGTGTATAGATATGTCATCGTATAAACATACCTTTGTTGAAATCTGTGTACTGCGGCTCGTTGCTCTTTAAGAACTGCGATTGCTTTTCGTCGCCAAAGTCCAACACCAGTATTTCTTGACTAATCTGAGTCATGTCTTCGCTGTTCTCGGACGTGTCATTGTTGGGCGCATTAGACACCGACCTTTTGCGCCGTCCCCAAGACTCAATGGAATCTCGGCCCCATTCGCAAACGGCCTACGTGAAGGGTGAAAAACAAACGAATGAATAAAATAAAATATATATTTTTTAATAAAAATCGTTTGGGCGGAAGCGCCTGGCCAACTCTTGCTTCGACGACGGCAAGAGGAATATTGTTATTATTTTTATTATTATTGTTATTATTATTATTACCGGTTCGCACGGGCCCAAACAGTATTTAACGTTGCACTGGAATATTACACCGTACGACTCCGTGAACCGGAACGCTTCGTAAATAGATTGAAGTGCGTTGCCTTCGGGAGAGAACCCAGGAAAAATGGTCGGATCCACCGGACACCCTTCGTCGTCGATGATCTGGAACGTACTCTTCGAGTCCTTCGCCATGGCCACGCAACTTCTGGCGAATATACCGTAAGGTGCTAGACACACAAACGAAAAACAAACCGAGTCATTGCGGGAAAAACTTATGACTGCGTGCGCACCGTCGAGGAACGGACATCATTATATTTTATATAATAACGTACATGCATAAATTGTATAAACGTCTTGCGTCTCACTGGCGGTATTCTATGTACTATCATTCAAATATTATTTGGTACAATAACTAGTGGCGTGTTTGAAGATGGGACTCCGAGTTAAGTCTAACTCGAGATTAACGTGAAAATTAAAATTGAATATATTTAAATGTTGACTTTTTTTACTGTATTTTTTTATCGAATTTTTGTGCGTTGAAAAAACGAAAAATTGGATTCTTACATACTAATTTATCATAACAAAGTGTTCTTATTTTTTTTTGCAATTCCAATATTCTATGAAATAAATATTTTTATCCTTTTCAAAAATCCCATAAAATAATTAGAAATTAAAGTTCAATACAGAAAATCAAATATCGAATATTGTTTTGAATTTAACATTTTAGTATTGATCATAATATGAATTTTATCGACAGTATTAATGATACTATCAATATTGATCAACAATAATTTATTTATATGCCTTTGAACATAATTTCTACGTCGGAGAGCCTCCAATCCTTACATATGAGACTACTACATTTTACGATGCGCCACTGGTGTACGTGTAAGCATATGAGGGAACACGATTTTCTATTGAAGTGCAATTTGTTATAGTTACGACACTCACTGTCTTCGGGGATTTCGATTCTGAACGTCAGCTTATCTCCGATTCGCACTGTTTCCACTTCTCTTGCCCTTGAATCCAGGATTCGGATCCTTGGCGGCGGTGCTTCTGGTGCCGAAGTAATGCTTATCATCTCCGGGTCCCTGTTGACAATTTCATATAACATTTTAATTAAGCTGCCTAGAATTTGTAAAGCTAATTTTAGTTTACATGTTATTACATAAGTTGTTATAGTTTTGATGTCACATGGTTAATGTTAATATACGTATAGTTAATAATATAGTAAAAATTAAATTAAAATTAAAATTTAGTAAATGGTTAGTAAAATATTATATAAATAAATAAATAAATTGTTTGTATATATATATATATATATGCTTAGTCTGATATTTAGTATTAATATATTTATAAATTACGACCGGTTTTGAATTAAAAATTCATCATCAAGTTGATACAAAGTAAATTAAATCGCGACTAGATACGAAAAAAATATATAGGAAAAATAAAGGAAGAAATATATTTAGAAAAATTGGTCGTTTTCACATAGAGATAATTTAATCTAATAAGGAGAGATTATTTAAAATGAGTTCTTATTGGAAATAGTTATGTTAAGAAAAATAAATATTTTAATTATTATTATTTGTTATTATCTAAAATGTATTGATATACCTGAGATATTATTTTTAAAATCGGTTTGCATATTTAAAATATTATTAAAATTATTTTTCTTTGTTTCATTGTGTATGTATGAATGATTTTTCTAAAACTGAATTAATGTATATGTTATTTTGGTTATTTAATATTTCTAAGTCTACATTGATATCAAAATATATATTATGGTTATTTTATAAAACATGTTAAGCAAAATTTGAATTAAGAGCAGTGTTTTATAATTTTATTTCAGAAATGTTTTAACAATAATGTGTTAATATGTTAACGTATAATGTTTATCGTGTGAAACGGCAGAGATGAACCCTATATAATAATTGATAATATTAATTACATTTTATATTGGTATCTTAGATCTCACCTTATTGGCATCATCCCAAATGTTATGTTCTTCGAGGACATGTCGTACGTGCACTTGACTTTGTATATCTTGTCTGCTTTTGTCATAACTACACTGTGGTGTTGGAGAACAACCGTATTGGAAAACACGCCGGTCTTAGTAGGGGAAAAAAACGCAATCATTATCAATAGGCGAAGACCGAGTTCTATATTGGGTTTAATGAGAGAGTTCAATAAACCGGATATTCTATCCTTTGTCTTTTTTTATATTCGATGTAACTTATATATTATAAATCTCATCTAGACTTGAAAAATCTTACAAATTCTTACGGATTATTCTCCCATTAAAATGTTTTGTGATCCTGTGTTAGGTTTAAATTACTTACCACCGACTGGGTATTACAATCTTGACCAGCCATTGTCAGGTCCAATCGGAATTGGTCGCTGTTCAGCACGTCAATGTTGCATGTCTCCGATCTGCCCAGCGCGTATATTCTACCGTTGAATGGTTTATTCGTGCGTACTTGAACAGCTATCTTAGTGTCCTTACAATGAACGGACACTGTAAATGATAGAAGAACACGATTCGTAACACAAAATTAATTTTGTAAATTAGATTTGTTGCAGGTTTTTCACATTTGAAATTATATTAAGTTGGAATTGAAAATAATTACGATGTGAAAATATGTAATTAAAAAACTCCGCGTGTACATCGTAGACGAAAACATTTTTGGATTGAACTCACGTTTGCAGAGAAATTATAGTTCTTAGACAAATATAATAAGTAAATAGAAATCAAATGAAAGTGTTCGGCATTTATTACAGAAACATATCGTAATTAAATCGACGATTATTAACAATGAAATTCGTGAGTAAAATACTTATTAGGTATTTTTTATATAACACTACATGTTATTATTTTATTTTGTTGACAAGTACGAAAAAAGTAATTCGACAAGTTGTGTTCCAAAAATGGCATTTACGCGTTTGAATTTTGAAAAAAAAATTGTAATTTATTACCGAAAGTATCAATATATTATAATAAGATGGACGCACCGAATAACTAATAAGACTGCTAAATTCATTTAAAATACCCCATATAATGATTTACAACTTCTATATTTTTCCATCTGTACGCAAACCGTATACCGATTATGGCATGCAACTCGGGTCAATTTATCATTTTTTTTTTTTTTTTTACAGTCTTATTTTAAATCGTATGCCGATAAATCGACCATCGATAGCGATTTGCGGTAGAAAAAAAATAAATTAGAAATTCGAGTCTCGTGCTCAACATCGATCGAATAAACGTGTACGAAACCTATCCGAGTGTGGATAATTGAAATATATTCAAATAGGACGGAGCGTATTTATTATGATTATTATTATTATTGTTAAATTGTTCTGGTATACTGACCGTCGTAACACGTTCCGGTTTTGTCGCAGTTCAAATCGGTTCTAGTCAAGTTCAATGACGGATCGTCGGTGCTCTCGAACACGACCGGCAGCTGCTCATGAGGTGGCGTCATGGACTCTGGAAATACGGGGAAGGTCGGGTCAGATCAGGTGGTAAAGTGCGGACGCGAGTGCGTTTAATTGGGTCCTCTCGGATCGTGTACACTGGGCAAAGCTGTTGTTGTGTAGCACAGCGTTTCCCAAAGTTTGTTCCGTGGGACAATGTTAAGGATTCCGCCGGATGTATGCGATTATTGAGAAACTTATTTTATATTATATTTGGAAAAAATATTATTTTATATTATTAAAAAAAAAAAAAAAAAAAATGTGTTTTAAACTAATTTTAATAAAGAGTGATTATTAGCAATATTAACGGTATCATTAAAAACATTTTTTAGATTAATGGATTTACTTTTTTTTTCTTTTTTTTTTCAGAAAAATTAGAGTTTAATTGGAATTAGAAAGACATTAGGGTTCCGCGAAACAAACTATTTTTTAAGGGTTCCGAGATTGTAAAAGTTTGGGAACCTGCTGTCGTAACATATATACTGTGCCTGGCTGGTGCGTGAAGCATACCGGTCGGCCGTTTCGGACCCAAGGCGTTCCGTTACGCGCATGCGTCACGGGATCTGCACCATTGCGTACGGTTTGAACAACGAACGCGCACGCGCACTGGGCCAACGGCTATGCTTCACGGTCGTGTTATGCGTTCCGTTGCGCCCCTGCGTCCAGCGTACACTATCCGAGAACGGATCGGATATGGCTCCGCGACGACGAAACGGTAACGACGTCGCGGTAACAGAATATAAGAAGAAGATAAAAAATAAATAAAACGACACTCACTCTCGCAGTAGTTCTCGTAATAGTTGCCGATTTTTTGTCCGTCGTCGATCAGCGGTCGCTCCGCGTTCAAGTAGGTGCTGGGCCCGTCCGGTAACGTCTTGTGGTCCAAGTGAAACAGTTCGCAATTGTAAGCCGTGCCCACTGGCGGCCCTTTGAAAATGAACGATCGGCATAGGAACTCGTTCTCGATCTCGCAAGCCAATCGACACGCCGACTCACTAGTCACCTGTTCCGGAGAGGACGCAAGTCGTACACAAAACATGTTGGACAGATTAACTTAGAACTAGACTCCGAACAAATGCGGTCGGTGAAAAAATTTAAAACACTACACGGTTGTCACGATTCTCGTCCTCGTGTACAATTGTTTCGATCATGATATCTTAAAAAACTATTCGACAATGATTTCATAATATTTTACGATGGAAAAACTGTTACGTGCTCAGGTTTGACTCTTCACTTTACTTAACTCGAACGTAGAGGTATTGCAGGCATCAGTTAAAATTATATATACATTATTTCATTGCTATGGTGGTTGATAACGAATACGTACGAGTAGTACACGCAAAACGATTTTGGTCTCCCTCTTTTGCTCCCTGCCTTTTGCACAAGTCACGTTTCAAGATAATCTAGTCGAAGTTGAGCGGATACGCGGTGCACGTGCGTTAAAGTGTGAACAACTGCAGACAGTTTCGCCCGTATTCGTGATGAGTTATAACAAAAAATTTTGTTTCGATCCAAGCATAGCGCAATAACGATTCATCACCGTCGCGGAGATATTGTAGCGATCGGTGAAAATCACTGTCGTCGTGTTTCGGTTGGTTCACATCGGATGTGATAAATTTATAAAACTTTATCTCTTTATCGCCGTCATCACGAATAAAAATTGTTATTAGTGTTAAGAAACTAATAATTTAATAGTATATTTAATTCCTGTATGTATTACACGCTGTTAACGAATCGACGGGTGTTAGTATAATACGTCAAAACGCGAAATCTAAACGGTTCTTCTATTTACACGTTCAATTTTGAAATTTGAAATACATACGAATTGTCCATATTATATTATAATATGTAATATTCGAAGAATGCCCCTTAAGTATACATATTCCGAAAGATGTTCATTTATGTTCATTCATTGTTTTAAATATTACATACGATCGGCACACCACGTACATAATAATAATAACAATTTATTCGATTGACCTTTTACTGTTTTACTTATATATTATATAGTATTATATATTATTTTCTATTTTATGCGTTTTCAATGCGTTCGGAAATCGGATAACTGTTCACCGTACGCGCACATGTATGCAAATAAACAATGTGCGACCTGTATAAGTTGTACCTGTACTATGTAAGCATCCCGTACCTAAATAATATTTATGTATTCCATTCCGGAGGTACCTTTGCGAATGTGAGAAATGATTGGTAATATCAAATTGTAACAATAGTCTTACAAAGAACGGACAATATTATCTGTTCGGCGCTGCGATAACGCTTATTATAAAAAATTTTCTTTCATTGTATTATTATACAAGTAACATGCATTACAGTCGCTTTTAGTATAATATTAACATCATCAAATGTTGTATACCTGTAGTTCCTTGTCGTTATAATAATGCAACGAGGCGTATTGCGCCACCTTGTCGTCGGCCACTCCGATCCGGGGTACTTGGAACACACGATTTCCTTTGCAAGCTTGATTGCCTGAGGGGAAAAGCATACAGTGTGAGTACAGTCTCGAATAAATAATATACAATTGCTTATACAGTTTAATGTTTAGAAAATTACACGCAAGTAGTATACACCAATAATTGTAAGATCTAAACGAGTGATGGTTTACCTTTGATGCAGAGATTTTCAAAGTAATCGACACCCTGAGCATCGACAAACTGCACGTACTGACCCGTCGTCCGCCTGTCTGAATCGCTCAAGTGACACTGAAGGGTTACGTAATTGTACTCCACCGAACGACATGTGAAACGATGCTGTGAAATCGATCGTAATATTATAATTATTTTTGTACAATTTCAAAGTCATTCGATTGGTTTCAAATATATACTCGTATATACACATAATTTGAACGTTTTTACAAGGTTATTCGTGATTCGGTGTGGTTCTGGATTATACTGCAGTAGGGTACTCACCTCGTTCAAGCAGGCGGCTAAACACGCTTCTTTCGTTGACGTGTAGATCAACGCGTTGTCCAATCCCCGGATCATTTTGTTCGGTACCCTCTCGAACGACCAAGGTCTCAAGCACACGTTGTCTAGACAAAACGAGTTGATTTTTTTAAAATGCTATCCAAGTGGATGTATAACAAATACATTTTAAGTGGCCGAGCACAGACGTTTACTTTCTCGTACAATAATGTTATTCACTCGATTCAATGCGCGTTTTAATACAGGTCTTATCATCGTTATTGTTGTACACGAACCAAAACGCGTAGATCTCAAACACGCGTATATAGTGTACACACAAATACAATTTTCTAGTATATATATAGATACTCATGTGCGAGTTAAATAGTTTCATTTACGTCCGCTGTACATGTTTATATACGTGTGCATGTATACTGTTTAATGTCGTGCCAAGACAACAACCATATATAGCGGTTGTTTTTCAAATGTTCATTATTATAATGTCACGCTACGCTAAATCCAATCGCCAACCATACAAACTAACGGACTTATACTTTTTTTTATCTCAGAATGGTAGCTTTTCGCTCGTGCTAAACGAAAAACTCTGAACATTAGACGTTATAAGATAACAATGATATTAGTTACATTTAATATGTGTACCGTGCATAATAATTATCATATGGCACAAATCAAAGCTTGTGCACTCCATATACACGCAGTATTAACACATACTAACAGCATGAACACACAGAGTCTTTATCGTTCAATAGTGAATCCTTAGACGTACACAGGTTACATATTTTTATGAGATCTGTGAATAAATCACCGCAGTGGTATGGAAGAAACAAATGCATTGATAATTATATCACCAGCGCAGGCGCAGTTATAATTTATACATATATATGTATACATAGGTAAATAATGACATGCGAATCCGGAAGCCGTATTATAATCGTAGTGAAATTCTAAGAGTTAATACGCTGTATTAAAGCTGGAGGGCTACAATAAATAATAATCATATGATGTACTATAATCTAATGTATTTGTTCATCTGCGCATCAACACAATTATTAAAACGAAAATTGACTAGACATTAAAAGTAATAATATCTATTAATATAGTGGTGCATGACTTGAATGACTAACCTGATCGAATTTGCATTTTAACCATGTAATACAAATTGACAGAACGCTGTGGTGTTGCCGCTGGATTATTGGCAGTTGTCTCATTTTGTAATTGACATACAGTTTCTTGTATAGGCGTCAAAGGGTTCAAGACAAAACTGAAATGAAATTTATATTTTCATCAATAACCGTACGTCTTAAAATCTCTTTAAGGTTTTCTAACTTTAAAATACCCTCTATAAAAATATTGTATAAAAAATTTACTATCAATTACGTGTAACTATAACCATTGATTATAAAATAAACTATTAATATTGACATAAAAGCTTTTACTTTTACTTTTACTTGAAATATCTACCAACATATTTTATCACAAATGTTTCTTTTACGATATTAAATTTAAAATAAATTCAACTTTTGAAGTTTTTATTTTCGATATCTTATTAATTTTTAATATTTACCTAAATGAAGCTGCTTGGCACTCTGGCTCTTCACGACACCATCCCTGACATTCATACAGCGTCAAGTTTTTTACCGTATAATACGTCGTTCCTTTATAATCCAATTCGGTAAGTTTTTCAAAAGCAGTTCGACCTAAAAGTAAAAAATAAATAAATTAAAATTAGGTATTTGTTCTGAAGAATATTATAGTGAGCTGCGGACATGGATGACCTAAGTAAAAAGAAAATTCATTCTGAATTTTTTTTTCTACCTTTTTCAATATCTATAAATATTTTAAATTATATAATAATCATCCATGTTTTATAATAAATGAAGAATATTGAGACGATATAATAATAATAATCGATCGAAGTAAAATTAAAATTTTACTCTAAGATATATCATGCTCTCTATTATTGGTAACGGAGAAAGTGTCTAATAATAAATAGGTATATATTAATTTTATGTCCAGAAATGCATAAACTCAATACGGCGGTGGTGTGTCGATCAAATGATGTTAATAACTTAACCTAATTGTTTTTATCGTGTTGCTATATTGGAAGGACGGAACGAAGCCTCGTAATATATATATATATATATATATATGCGTAAATACTATGTTTTATATACGAGTAAAGATCGATTGACGTGCGCGACTATAAATTGCAGGTTTATGCATGCTTGTTGAGCAGCCAAACGACGCCCCGACAAGAGAAAATGATCAATTTCCTATTCGTGTTGAGAATTGGGTTGGCGATCGATTGTAATACTTTGGCGTTTCTGACCCGGAATTCGACGAGATAAGTGTATAATATATTATAAATATCCAAAAACGCAATATTCGAAACAGGCGATACTACTCATAAGAATATTATAATTACAAGAAAACGGTGGTGTACCGTATACATACATGTATTATAAGAGCTGAGTGGGCATAGCCATATTTCACCTACACGGTGAACCAGTAAGTTTATAATGTACGAAACGTTACCTCGTCTGCAGCGTCCGTGTACAATGTATACTATACATATATTTTAATATACTCGTGTTATTTATTTATATTATTATTGGAAAATATACACCGCCGAAATCCGCAAGTTCAAACGTAATGGATTAAAAATTACGACCCATAACGGTTCTACAGATATGTTTATAATTGTCGTACAGTATGTATAATTAGACACGGGTAACAATGCAAATGTCATTGTAAAAAAACCGTGATGACGACTGCATGCGCAGCGGCATGTAAGTGTGCATAGGAAGACGATCGATGATCGCGCTGTAAAGAAGAAAAAAACCCGAAAAGAGAAAAAAACTATGTAAACACCAAAAATTAGATTTGCTTTCCGCAATCGTGATCTTGACGTGTGCATCCTGAATAGATTCGGATGAGCAAGTAGTTTTTTCACCACGTTAAAAAATCGGTTACACTTCTCGGTGCGAGTACCTATACAGAAACTTTACGATGCGATCGACACATTATAATATATTGAACTGTGGATTTGTACTGTCAAAAATACAAATGTTATTTATATTTAAGAGTTCATCAAACTTGTTTTCCGTGATGTACCTACGCGTGATCTGTGATGTACTAAACGTTTTAAAAGGATCCACGCGTGTGTCTCCGTTCTGCAAGCGAACAACATAGAAAAATTGCATTCGGCAGAAAACATTTTGTGTTATTAACTTTAATATTAAATTTAGTTAAACTTATTGTTAAGAAAACGTTATCTATGCGATGGCATAGATTTTATATTTTAATTTTATACGAATTATGAGCATTTTTAAATTATAGTATCTTACATAATCATAACTTGATTGAAAATTAAGCATAGTAAAAAACCTGCGTCACCACATACATTACAATACATATTTAAGTTTGTCAATTTATCAGTTTATTCTAATATTAAAGTTAATAACATAAAATTGTTTTTGAACGCAGATTTTCTATTCCGTGCAATTAAAAGATGGAGACAACAAATATATGAAGCTTAAGGACAATAAATTAATGGCAGATTGATAGGATGATTGTAATATTTTCCAATTCTCATGCATGTTGTTTTTTAACACGAATCACTAAAACCTTATATAAATGCTTGCAATAATTTTCAATATTTCGGCGTACTACTATATTTCATTACCTTTTAATATTTGAAAAAGATAATTTATTGTTAAGTGCCTATAATATTAATTATTATTTAAATAATATACTTATTTTCTTATGTTTGTTATATTTAAATTTGTTAATCATAACTTTTTTCTTAAATTTTTATCACTATACAATAAGTTGTTGATAAATTATTTTTAGTAATATTTTAAAGTAAAAGTGTAATCCATAATAATATCATTAATACTGTAGGTAGTACAAATTATAATAAGAAATTTATTCGGAAAATACATGACAGCTTAAGTAGTTTTATGGTATTTGACTTAAATTAATTATTTTTTTAATAGATAAAGAAATATATTGAAAGGAAAAATAGTAAGCTTCAAGGTATTCATTGTTTATTAAGAAAATCTGGCTAAAAATTGAGAAATAAAAGTAGAATATCCAGTTAAAACAATTATTCATTTAAAACATACAAACACAAATTTTGAATCGTCCATCTCAACATTTTACTAATATAATTTCTTAATAATTTTAAACATTTAAGTGTATTATGTAAATTTAATAATTAATTTTTGCAAAAGATGTTCATATTACACGTACATAATATTATAATAGGTATATACGTAGTACATTCTTCCATAATTTGGTAACAAAAGTAAATAGGTATGTAGGAATATACTTATAACATGTGTGTTATGTATCACACATTTTTGCTGACAAAAGTGTAAGAAAAATTAAATTGTAATCGTTGAAATTAAATTCCGAAGGGAATATTCTATTTAGTTTCCATAAAAAATAATTATAAAAGTGAATAAAAATAATGAGCATTTCTTAACCATAATAATAAAAATAAGTATGGTTTTTTAGTTCCACTGTGTACGTGCATATTCGTGTGTGTATATGATCAATATAATATAACTGTGTGTTACACACCAAAGAAAATTGGCCATCCTTCATACCTAGACTAAATTATACCTTGAGGTAAAAAAAAAAAAAAAAAAAAAACAAACATATCCATACGATAAAAGAAATATTATTTAGCACAATGTTTTTTAACATACCTACATATATTATCAACATTTTATTATTATTCATTTAGGAACAGTCTCTACACATACCGATAAACATCATGCAACTGGGGTTTCATTTGTAACAAAGGATTTGTACCAGTTTAATATAGTGGTTTCTGCAGGACATTGACCTAGTTAAATGCATTGGTTGACAATGGTGTTAGTGTTATTATTGTCAGTTCCAATGGGATTATTATATGAATGTCAAAAAGTTTTAGATATATGTATACAAATTTACATTTATGTAACGTCAATTAAAATTAAAAGTACTCTACGATGATTATATATACTTGTATGGGATGGTCAAACAAATCGTATTTAAGAAATGAAGTAATATCACTCATCCTTATCTTACAACCATGTATCTAGGCTATTTTTTTAGGAAGGAGCACTAAATTCTAAATAATTGTGGGTTGTAATTCATAATATAATACTTTCTATCTATCATTAACAATCTTTAATTAACTCAATTGTTAAGAATTTTAATTAAATGATTTGTTACGCTACACAATAAATAGTATTATTAATTGCAGACCAACCCATTTTGATGTATTATTTTTAAATAAGCGTAACAGCTGCAGTTATGTATGCCTATATTGCTAAATTTAGTGATATTGATGGTCAAAATTATACATGATACTAACAGAATACGACTTGCTTTGTTTCTAATATAAAAATTAACTACTGTTTATGATTTGAATTGAGTAAATATATATGTATATGTTTATTTTTATTTTATTTTGTAATACAAATATATTAAGTTAAAAAATATGTTACATTTTTTTTTTTTAATAAATTATATGGCATGAGTATGAATATTTATTTTATAATTTTTTTTATGAAAATTATATCTATTAAAATTAATAATTTTT
The DNA here is from genome assembly GCF_003268045.1 of Sipha flava. NCBI lineage: Eukaryota > Metazoa > Arthropoda > Insecta > Hemiptera > Aphididae > Sipha > Sipha flava. The sequence continues at coordinate 37,904 of NW_020273537.1, read as the reverse complement.
ATAAGATAGTTTTTTGTATTTATTACCTTATTTTAGTTTTTTTTTTTTACTTTGTAGATAATTTAATAATAACACGTTATTAAAGAACTCAATTTCATAAGATATTATCAAGAAGAGGATTTAAAGCAAAAAAAAAAAAAAAGGAAAAACAGTATACAATATAATCGGGATTTCTTTATCCGTAATATAACAAAACTAAATTGGTAGGTAATTCGAATTTTTAAATGTAACTGTCAGTTTCGTTGGAAAAACCTCGGTGTGCCGACTAATTGCGCGTAACGTATTTTGTTCTGGTAGGTAATTATAATTATTATTTCACAAACGTTAGGAGCAAGTAAAGATTCGCCGAGTCGAATCAAACCGTGATGACACTACCTGCCGCGGCGGAGCCGTATTGGGAAGAACCAAAAAACACAGCAGAAAAACTTTAACAAAAACTGGTGATGACAGTTTAAAGGAAGCACTTAATAAATAAATTAATTAATCAACCCTTCGGAGCGATTAGTTGACATGCATCGGTGGATAACTGCAGACAGGCAAGAGTTCGATTACCTCCGTCTGGGACGTGATTTTTCGTGACTCGTCTTGATGCAAAACACTCTCACAATAGAGTTTATCGGGAGAAAGAAAAAAAAAGTCTATAAAACGACCACACACACACACACACACACACACACACATACACATATTTATGTGTATGTATGTAGAGCCGATAACGTGATTGATCGTTTAAGCCCGCGAAGAACGATTTCGGTGTTGGCGATAAACACGAGTTTCGGTATGCCTATTCGATACAGCTGCGAGGACCGCCGCGCAGTACGTTGCCGTCAGCGTGACCGCGGACTCTCGGTTCTCATTGGCCGACATCGCGGATGCGCGGAAGATGAATACGAGGTGCAAAAAATACGAAACGCCGGTTAACGCGTCACCGTGAGAACTTCCCTCGGCCCGAGACGGGTGTTTACGTTTTCCCGTCGGACGGACAGAGACGGACTCCGCCGGACGGTATTGCAAAAACGTAGTCCTCACCCGTACCGAACGTAGCCCGGCAAAACGTACACGCAGTTCGGCACCGGTAAAACGGCGTGTACGATTCAACACGCGTATTGAATCGCACCGATTCGCTCGTTCGAATACGAAGGCGTCGTGCGACGACCAGCTCGAATCTCTCGTAAGCCCACGACCGTTGTTCGGAACAGTAGTTTAAAGAGTCTGCGCGAACGAGTCGCACGTCCGAGCGCGCGCTGTACGATCGGCGCACGACTTTACGCCGGTGATATCCGTACGTCCGCGTACCGGACAATCTTAGCGGATACGATAACGCGTGTAAACGACGAAACGCGCGTAACGCATATTTCTGTTGGAAATCGAATGCCGCGACGGTTTTCCGACGAACCGTTTACCCGGCAACGACCGCGAAATCCGAGGAGCCGCTCGCTAGCGCCGGCCCGGCAAACGGGAAACAATACGCGAACGTTTGCAAGTATAATTTATTTACCGGCCGCGTCGGCACCGTTACGCGATGTACAAAATTATCGCGTACGTATTATACTCGTCGGATGACGACGTTTGGGGGGCTTCGATCGCGTTTCCTAATACACAAATCCGTCACGTCTTTCAGCAGTTGATGTTCGTACACAATACGAAATACGCACGTACACACACATATATATATATATATATATATAATAGGACGATGAGTATTGCACCAAAAAAAAAATAAAAAATAAAAAACACTACGCACGGTCATCTATAGGTATCGCAGTGCCGACAAGTCGGCCCCGGCGTCGCCGACCCGATTGTCCGACTTCGACGAGATCCGTCTGAACGTCTGATATAACGCACACAGCGGTAACGCAACAACAATACAAATAATAATACGAATGGTACAGCGATAATACGCGCGCGCGGCCGTCTCCAGTACAATATTATTTCATCGATTCCCATTCGATTTCGCGTTCATCTGCTACACGTCTGCACGCACAATCGGACGTCGCTAATAACCACATCCGTCGCGTATTGCGTGCACTAGTCTGTTGTACGCCGACTGGCTGCTAGCTGTTATTCGGATTTTTCTCTCCGTCCTCGTCTTCTTCTTCTTCTTCTTATTCTTCTTCTCGTTGCATTCTTCTGCGCCGACTTCTGTTCCCGCCGTTCGATTCACACAATCCAATTGTACATTTTTAAATTACTGTATTATTTACACACGCACGCACGCACTCGTACATGTATTTATTGTTGTTAGCAGACGTTATGGTGTGCACCTCGCGTACAAGGTGTGGCTATAACGGCCGTTTCCGTTGCCTTCGTCCCATCGGCCGACGGTAATATATTACTCCGAGTCGCACGCTTGAATAATGACTTTATAATACACTCGTAAAATACAGCTTTCGGGATTAACAAGAGTGTACCAAAGCCTTAACCTGTTCTCGTACAGACTCACTCGCCGGAGCGTGTTTACCCTTTGCGATATTTTAGCCAATCGCCGTACTACCGAATTAGATGTATTCAACGATACGCGTTATCGTTATGTGCGAGTTGCAAATTACTTTACTTCTAAACATGATAAAAAAAAAAAATTATCAATGGTGGTACAATAGACCCTGATTGAAAGGCACGGTATTTGATGTGCAGAAAGATGTTTTTTATGAGCAAATGTTACAATACTATAAAACGCGTGTGATTAAATGTAATTATTAATGATTTGATAGAATATGTAGTATTCAAATTTGGACATTGTAAGTGTACTTATTTGTTTTTACATTTATTTAATATTGGCTCAACTACATCGTTTGCTTTAGTAAATACATCATTCTCAGGATTAATAAAAATTAATTTTTTTACTGTCTTGCGAAAAAGAGTATCTCAGTGTTGTGTATATTCATTTCAGTTTTGAGATTGATCTTTCACTTTAGACGAAAATACATGCAAATTAAAAATAGGTTTATTAGGTGATATAGTTCCATCGTGCCTCAGTTAATCCAAGCCTAAAGTACAATATTACGCTTATACGAGTACTCTACGAATAGTTACTGATAACGAAAATACGAGTAATATCAAAATATATCGACATTTTATTATACGGGAATGAATGATTACTATCAGAGTAAAAACCTATTTTTGTAAATCATTTATTAATATAGGCTACCGTTTATCTTAATAAATTAAAAATATATGTTATACGTACCGAATATTCTGACGCAGTTCGTCCACAAAAGTATGAAGAGTAACCATTTTTTCGACCAGCTATAAGAATTTACTACGCCGGCAGTTGTCATATTTTTGAAAACTCCTGTAATGAAAATACAAAATACTCTTTAAAATGTTGACGAGTATTTTAAACGGCAAATTATCAACTATATATGTTGTACCGATACATGCTACACAGTCATACAGTTTAGTATATTATTATTGTATAAAGTAATGAAAACAATATTTTGTAAGCGCAATAATTATTGGTATGTCGGTATATATTTTATAAAAAAAAGTCTAATATCAAAACGATACAACTGCAGGTTCAACTTAAACAAGTGAGATTTGAATCCGTTAAGTGTGTATTGTTGTTGCACAGGTTATTATTATTTTGTTGGACTTGGTAATTTATCATCAGCATATAATTCTAAATTTTTATGTAAAAATGTCCATTGACGTGATGTCATTTTTAAGATTTTCAGTTATGTATATTTTTTTAACATTTCTTTTTTTAAACATTGAGTTGAATACACTATACAGGAATATATTATTTCACTTATCTTGAAAAAAAAACACTTTATGATTTGAATCGTGAAATGTCGATCACATTTTTATATTAAAAACTATGTAATTTTTTCAAAATAATGTTTTTCGTCTTCCTATCCGTTCGTATGTATATAAATGGAATGTTTCGGAGCAACCGTATAAATTGAGTCGAATGGTTTGCCGAGTTCAAGGAACTACCTCGGAAAATCGGTAGTCGCATATATGTCATTTTCTGTTAGTATGTGTACATGGACCACGTATGAGCGTATTATCGGACGAAATTTTTATAAAAATGAAAAAATAGCGTATAATATAATCAAAAAAAAAAAAAACCAATTTCCCCGCGTGAAGAAATATTACTAAAAATGCATAACTCAAAAAAAAAAAATCCATCTACGTATCCGTTCATGTTTGTGACTAAACGAATGTTTTTCATCGACACGGACCTAACTTGGCTTGCCTGTTATATTTAATTATATTTTGATGTCCATCCAGTAAATTAACTGCGGTGTCCACGACCATTCGTCATTGTTGGTTTTATCCCTCCAGACATGGTAGTGAAGTAATTTCCTCAAGAATTTGTGCAAACGTATTTTACAATATTATTTAATGACCCGTCCTCGCGTTGTAGAACGGTGCACACGAGTGTAAAATAAATCAGTCAAATATTGCTACAGCACAAGTTGGGCTAACGCGATTTCCTATTTTCTAGCGTTAGCTGTATGGAAAATTAAAAAAACTGCGGTCACACATTCTATGCATAAACAAGTGTATATGATTGCGTATCAATTTTTAATTATATCGATTTTGTCTAATTAAAATTACGTTATGAATGATAATTATACAATTCTATGAGTTAATGACTGAAACGTTTGTAATTACGCGATCATAATATATTTAATTCGAACGGTGTGTTCATTGTACCTGACCATAAGTTAAATACATTTAAATTACCACGATGCCGGTATTATTATTATTACCGTGCACCTAACGGATGGTCTAGCAATAAAATGTTTAAATTACAGCAATCGTTACATAAATTAAATATACATTACGTGTAAGAATGCTCAAAAGAATAACGGAATATGGCATAACACTATCGATTTAAGAATAAATAAGTAAATTTTTATCAATTATCTATGAAAATGTACGTGTATACATAATACGCTATGCTAGGCGTAAACTTATAATTTGTAAAACCGATGAAAATAGTAATTACTTAATTATACCTGCGCCTCTATACTAACCGAAATCAATTCGATTTCCGAACAATAAAATTCGCCTATTTATTATACTTTGTTTGTATGAGTGTAATTATAGATTATGATATACTTAGGTTTTGGTTGTGTATAGGGTTGGTTCTATAAGAAAATCAGACCGCGTGTACGTACATAACGTTTAAGTCATAGTTGTCAATTCGTATAGTGAAATATGTCGGATTTAAATCATGCACGTGCGGTTGCATTCGCCGTGGACTTAAGGTTCTTAAATAAACGAACAAATTAAATTATGTGGCGATTATTTTGACGTTTAACCATGCGTAAAACGCATTAACGTTTGAATTGCTTTAATAATTGACGTATGACATGCGGGTATTTTTTTGGCGAGGCGCACGCGGGGCGTTAAACTCTCTTTGAACTGGGTCAGTGCACTGGTTACTCACGGATAACGTAATGTTTACGATTGAGCCAATATTATAACGAGTGCAACTTACGAACGGTAAAAAAAATGTTGGGCGAAATAAAAATAAAACAACTTCCGTTAAAATTCGCTCTGATGGCGACAATTATTATTACGACGATGGTCAACTCGTGGTGGTTTTGACAATCGCGTCTATGCCGCGGAAAATAAACGATCCGGAAATAATCCGCGTGGGCTTATAAAATCTGGTGCACCGCGGGTAGTTATAATCGTGTGAGTTCGTCCAACACTTTTATTATATATTTACCGGACCAAATTATATAGTGCGAATTGCCATTTCTACAGCAGTAGGAAATCTCGTCAGTTTTCGACCTGAATAATATTCGGCTGCAGTCGAGATGATATATAAAGAGGAAAATCCACCATAGGTTTTCATCCATTCGACATGGTTATTTTTCCTCTTTAATTATATTAACGGTGGAGGGGGCATATCATGAGAATGATGTCTGCAGGATTGTTCGGACTACGCGTACCTTCGCAGCTATTGTTTTACAGACATGACGATACCGTTAATCTCGAGGATCTGTCCGAGAGTTCCTATAAGTCTTCGACACGTATATACAATATTAATACAATAAGTGGGAGGAGAAAGAGGGGATCTTATATTCGGCCCTATTTTTCATTTTGGTAGCAATCAGAATTTACACGATCTTCGTTCCGCGCGTATATAATAATGGAACGATACATAATTGTTCGACTGTCACACTCGGATTGCTGTAATAACGTATTTTATTATGTGTACAAAGGCGGTACAAAGATCGTGGTGAACTCTGTCAAATATAAATCAAATACAATGGTGATGAAGAATCTTATTGGAATGAATGATCGTGGCGGTGACGATTTCACTTGGATTCGTTATTTTAACTATGACTAGACGCGTCGAGTATTATAAATTCAACGAAAATTTTCAATTGAAAAATATCGAGTTCACCTAGACAATGCTCCGCAGTGGCACCCTGTACGAGGCGTTGTTCCACGATGAGCAATTGTCATCTGGTGGGTAGACGAAAAAAATGGGTCAGACTGAGGAAAAGGAAGAAGACGAAGGAAAAAAACTGAAAATACGATCGCTGTTGATTTAATTAGGTTTTCTCGATCGTCGATAATTGCTATAGGGCAGAACCAAGTGTGCCCAGGCACGTAGTTCAATACCGTTGCCGTAGTTTTTAGTTTGACGAGGTCATCTGTATATTCTATAGATTGAAACAAATGATGTGCAGTTTTCCATAGTTCGGTCAAGTAAACTCGACCATAATATTCTCTACATTTTACAGTTTATTTACATTTTTAACAAACATAATATTTAGTACAAACCTATGTAGGTTTAAGTATTTATAATTAATACGTATCCAGTTTTCAGTAGCTCAACATACAGATTATTTGATGAAATTGATGTATTATGAATTATGACCTTAAAATATATCAGCGATACTTATCCCATGAAATATATTACGTAATCATGGTCAGGTAGTTTATGTTAAACTTTATTTATGAGCATATGATAAGCTTGTATTATAATAAATATTTAATCATCACATTAAATTATGAATTTATGATTACTGTTAAATAGGTGTAACCTATACTCTTAATAAAAGAAAATTGTCGCAACATTTTATAAAAAATGTTTTGTTTAATATATTGTATGTCTATGAGCCATTATATTTATAGAAAAATATATCTACTCGATAAAATAATAAAACTTAATTGTATGTATATGTTTTTATCTATCTGTATCTTTTAAAGTTAAATATTCTATTACAATTGTAATTCTCGTATATCACATAATCTATTTTAACATTAATTCACCTGACTCTTAATATTTAACGTAGCCCTTAATGTAATGATGTGAAGTATTTTTTTATTTTTTTTTATATTATACTACCTAATTTCCCACGGCAGCTGAATTATCTATGTTCTTCTCAAACCATTATTTATGAATACGCAGTCAAAACTAAATTTGAATTTCTCATCACGATGTGTTCTTAGTATTTTAACCTTCACACGAACGAGATTTTCATAACTTCGTCAGACCACTTACGCCAAAATCATAGACAGTAGGCATATTACACCTCAAGGTACGTAGTATCCTAGTATACCAATCCCGTATAAATATTTTATGAGTAACTCATGATTGAATTTCCATTTTTTCTTTTACTATTCTTCAATTTATATTTTTCTACCAACATGTGTTGATATTTTAGTAGCCGATGGCCGATCGTGATCACTCAAAACGATCTGTACAACTATATAGTAAACACATATATTAAATTTAGTAATGGATCCATGTATACAATGTTGTGAGTTATATCGTATGTTTATTACAAAATACAATATATTAATTGAAAATAAAATGTCTTTAAAAAAGTACATGATATATTATTCATAATTATCTTTGATGAATTGTTATTTTGTTAGTATGTAATTAATTTACAACACGCTGAGACTTATGATAATATTGAGTACTTTCAATATATTGTAAAATAAATAGTTCTTTTTCACTATTATAAAAAAAAAAAAAAATTATAAACTGTTTCTATGAATCTTTTTATACATGTAAGTAATATAAAAAAAATTTTTAAATTATTTAAATTATCCTATTTTAGTAACTAGGCTAATTTGCAAATAGATATTTGTGTATTACCAAGACTTTTATAATATTCTTCTTCTTTATTTAGTATTTTTATAAAATTGTATTTGTAAAAATAGAAAAATACAAATTTACAGTAAACTCTAAGTCATAAAAATATACTTCACTCAATTATTATCTTTCAGCGTATCATTTTTTTTTACACGATTGGCAAAGCGATCTTCGTGACTAACGAGTAACTATAATCTGTCGATCTATTGTCAACGATCTGTCATGTGAATATTTTATTTTAACCCCAATATTCTCTACTGGGTACCAGTCACGTGAAACAGATTATGAGAATTATATAAAAACGTTTGTCCCTGTGTTTATTCTCATTAAATTATTTTTTCCACCAACCAGCATTCTTGTCGTCAATATTTTACACAAATTATCGAGAAAAAACAATGGTTTCGAGTTCATAAAAACAATAAGTATAATATTATTATAATCAACTGAATTAACGGATAACGGATCTCTTCTACGGTTTCACGCGTATACGGTGTATGTCTTTTCATTATTATTATCATCGCATGAGTGATTATTCATGGGCATCAATGGTGGGTTTTATGTGCCTACCTACTACGGTATATGATGTCACTGTATGATATTCCAAGACATTCGGAGCGGAAAATTATACGAAAAGCTGTTGTTGATAACTACCGCTAATTTAAACATTGGAGTATAAATTCATTAAAAATGTACATTGTAGATCAAGTAAGTTATAATAATAAAAACCACATAAATTTTCAATTAATTGGCCCAAACTTGATCAACGCGACTTTAGTAGTTTTAAATCAGCATTGCAATAATATGTGTATTTCATTACTTATAATGTATTATATATATTGTTTTTATTTCTCTCAAATGTTCTTTGTTTCATACTTGTGGTACAAAACTGATCAGATAACAATATTGAACGAATTTACAGTTGCAAGGACTAAAAGTTTAATACACAATATTCCAAGAACACTTTATTGTAAATACATTATATCTCTGATCTCTAGACTCCACGCAAACATTGCTAACAGTCGTTTATAATCACTTCTGTATGTTTTCGTTTCCAATTATGAAACAATTATATCTTGATTACTTTTCAATATAATACATGTTTGGATACTATGCGTATACAAACGAAGAGTATGCGGGTATAGTTTATACAAGCAATATCACACGGAAAATCATTTAATTCGAATAAGAAAATATTTTTTTAATTATGTCTTTACAATACCTAAAGAAGCAACATGATAGATAATATCTTGTATATACTTTATGGTCAACAATTGATCGGGTTGTATACATTTCACATAAAATGTTTAACTTTGAAATAAAAACAAACCATTAGAAGATAAAATATGTTGATTCCTGATTTTCAACACTCCGTAAGAAAATATGACGTGAAATACATCGTAACGGTATTAAAATAATAATGTAAAAGACATTTCAATTGTAAAATAATATAGGTGAAGTTCTTCAAGCCAATAGATTGAGTAGATCACTCTGCTTCAAGTTGTTTACTCCTTGACAAATTATTATGTTTTGACGTATTTATATAAATCATAATCTTCTCTAAGTCAACACAAACAAATCCGTAATTGAATACGGCAAACAGCGTTATTAAAATGACATCTGCTCCTACGTATTCGTATAATATGGTCCAGTTTTTTTCATTTTATTTTTATTTTTAACTTTTATTGCCTATTCAGTATTCATTTACTGGGTCACAACGCACACAAACGTCTCCCACGATTTACCTATTTCTTTTCGCATCGTTTAGCATCTGCACATAACTCCCGTTGCTAGATGGTATATCGTTGTTACTGAAACGAAACAATTGACAATTGATGACGGAAATCAATAACTAATCAATGCACCGTTAAAATACTATTAGAATTCCATACATGTATATTTTATGAATTAAAAAAAAAATAAACGAAAAAAAATTTAAATTCGGGACTTAAAGGTATGGTTTATAAATGAGAATTGTTGTCTTTCGTATCAACACAATTCAGTCAAAGATGATAGAACCAAAATAAAAATATACCATTTTAGTTGTAAGCTGTTAAAAATATGTACATTATGTTTATAACCCACAAAAATAAATAAAACATTAAACATTCATCTTTATGGAGGTTAAAAAAATAAATTATATTTATTGTTATAAAGTAGGTTATATTAACGTAGATTTAATCATGTGTAGGTATATGATAAAAAATAAATAAAAAAAAATGTAATAAAATAAGATACGGACGATATCCACGTAATTAAAAATTGAATTTTCCTTTTCGAAATGTCGTCATAATTTGCAAAGCCTGTCAATATCGTCTGTAGATTTTACTGTCCGTCGTAGTCACGAACCACACGAATCACACATTTAACACGCCATGGCATAATATCAAAATGCGTACAGTATTTTACTGCAGTGACCTAGAATGTACTCATCATCATGTATTTCTGGATGAAAAGAAATAAGTGAAATATCAAAATAAATAACGGATGATTATATTACCAACAATAATATACAAGCCTTCTGAATTTTGTTATGTATAAAGGCTGTCAGGAAGAAGAAAGTAAAACGTATAGTATAGTTCCTAATATACTCTTTTGTTCATTAGTGTTTATTAAATTGACACTGGAACACGGCGGATAAAAATTATTCGAGTCATATTAAGACTGTACAGTGATGACCCAGATAATGAATAAACATTTGGTTTAAAAAATATCCTTATCGCACACTTTGAAGTTTACTGCAGTAGAAAAAAGATAAGTTATATCCTACGCGAGTCGGGACTAGAATAATAATTATCTTTTTCATCGTCACATCGTGTACTATATGTTTCCGGTAAAATCGATTTTTTGCCTAGTACAATATAGACCGTCATTAAAATAATCCTATCGTTCGGGCAAACACACTGTACGTATTGTTATTTGAATATGATATTTTTCGGTTTGATTAAATTAATGATGATATGGTAGGCATTTTTTTTTTCACTTCCATAAACGATCCGGTTCGAATCGAATTATTCCATCAATAATCATAGTTCAATTGAACAAGTACCAGATCATTGCAATTCACAATATAAGTAGAAAGTACAAAAATGTCTGAGTACTATGGGCGCACCAATGTATTAAATATTCTGTTTAATTTTATTACGTTCAACAATAATTTCGCGTAGGTATATGTATTATATATATATATATATATATATATATACATTATATTCTATTGAGCGCAGGATATATGTATTAGATACACATGGATAGGGTATAACGATTTTCCATGAACGTTTTCACATTTATAATAATATGATCTAAATCGTATTTAATCGTGATTTATTCCGCGCGGTTCGCGGTCGTATAGGAATTTTTTTTTTTTTTGCCGTATTCGAAACGCTTATGAACCCATTAATTAGATTCGATACTGTGCGAGAATGGTGGTTTCCGGTAGATTTTTAACTGAACGGGCGCGCAGTTCAGCAACAGTGACTTGTGTATTTGATGGCAGACGTAACAAACCGATGACAAGGCTGTAATCGGCCGTCTGTTTGTTTTTCGCCGTACATATACCAACTTTTATTTTCCGCCGTGGATAATGCGTGGTGATCCGGCGTATTGGCGGTGTTTCGCGAGTTTTCCGACGAGTCACCGACGACGGTGCAAGTAAAAATTCGCTTTTCCGATGTATCAGCGGCGAAGCATTAGAGAAAATGTGCGAACGCGTTATCGTACAAAAAACCGACGGACAGCTTGGAGGGAGGATACATACGTCTACAGCCCGACGGACGGTTTCCCACAAGAACCAATGTACCACAGAACCGACGGACATTAACCCCTTCATACACACGTCCACCGCGACAGATACGTAGTATGACGTAATACACAGCACAGGTGCACGGCGTCCGTACCGTGTAACATTGTTGTAATCGACAGTAATAAGATAAACATACATCCGTGTGTACGTTTATAATTTATGCATATGTGTAAACGGATATTACGGCGTTGTGCGTGTTGATGTACAATTTTCGTTTCGAATCGTTTCGCCTGTAATTGTGTTGCCACTGTCAAATGTCGTTTGACGCGGGACGCGAATGAGATGATTGCAGTCCCGCCGGAGGGAGGCAACAACAGCTCTGTGCACAAATATGTTATGCTTTATTTATATATACAAAGCGGACAATCCGGTTGTGCTCTCGGCGCGCGTTCACGGACGACGCCACGGAAAGCAAAACCAATTATTCCTCCCTGGTCGCCGTACACACCCCGACGTCAACCACAACGACCGTTCCCTCTGAACATGATACGCGTGCATGCGCGCAACGGCTTCTTCTGACTTTGGTATTCGGTATCGTTTTTTGAACGCGATGACCACACCACCGACGGCGGCACCGTGTTATCGATTGTGTTTTGCTAATCGCATTCGCCGAGTTACGATGACGTTTCGCTATCGGTCGCGGTCGATTGTACTGAAACGCGGACCGGATTCCCATCGCTAATCACATTTTACCCTGCGCAGCCCGGTCAGGAATTTTTTCCGGATGCCCCCCTCCCCCCCCCTTGAGTGCTTTCTCAGTCATCACGCATTACCCATTGCGTGACGTACAGATTCCCGAGCAATGAATCGATATGGACCGACTGCAGCGTACTACAATATCTTTTCATTTTTATTTTATACAATGTTCCATGATTGAAACTTATGGTCTATGAAAAAAAAAACTCTCCACGATATGTTATGTGGAAGATTAATAATCGATAGATATGACGACATTTAAATTTAATTATCTTTAATATAGTCAAGGGCGTTCGTGAGTTTGATATAAAATACGTAACGGATTACAGCTAGCCTGAATGTATTAAGTGATTAATTTTATTTTTTATATTTTTTTTGCGTAAATTATTTTTATTTAAAAGGATCTGAAGTTGGAAGGCTTTTCAAGTTGCCACGTATTCGTACTCGTTTAAACTTGACACGTATCCAAATCATATAAGAATTATAACAAAACGTTTATTCACAGCCCTATGTATAAGATTTACACGTGAATTGTACATGAACGCAATACGTACGTACATACTACAGTGGAAAAAGCATTGGTAAAATTTTTAAACGCATATACCGTTGTGTGTGTATAAATGAAATATTGTGTATATTAATACGGCAGTTGACACATTATTATTATCGAAAATAATACCTATGCGTGTTTGATTCCAGCGTTATGGAATGCACGATATGTTGAGACCTACTTATCTTCGATGGTATGATATTTTTTTCTCTTTTGGTTTCTTTTTTTATGTTACCATCTAACATGATTTGTATCGGACATCGTTAAATATTTTTTAACCCATCATTATAAATACGGCAAACATTTTTTTTTAAAGCAGATTTATCATGATATTGTGTTGTCATACCTCTGCGCTTGTATAATAAATGTCGGAAATTGCCTCGTTAAATACTTAATAACAATATTAAAGTTTTTTTTTTCATTCTAAAACAAAGTAAAAGGAATTTTTTCTTTCAATTTTTATATATTGATAATATCAATAATAACTAATTTATCTGTCTACATTATTAGATAATTGAACGACAATACTCTAAATGACGGAAATTCTCTTATTAAATACTTAATAACAATATTAAAGTTTTTTTTTTCTCTCTAAAACAAAGTAAAAGGAATTTTTGTTTAATTGAACGATAATACTCTAACTGTATCAAATGCACGAAAACGAACAGTAACTATATTTATGCCGTTGCATTTAACTGTAATTTAATCGATCTACAAGTTTCGTTAGATTTTATCGTTAAGTACATATAATATAAATTATAACAATCTTTTAATTATACTGCATGTGTTACATAATACATGATCTTCCATTGACGTACAGTGAGCATGCGCATGTATACACGTTTGTATGCTTGTGTTTATACGTGTACCTATAGAAAACATTGATTAACTAGTAGTGCTATCTTGGGAAAACAAGAAGACTTCCGATTTTTTTTTTTTTTTTGATTTTATACGACAGCTAATTAGATGACAGAGGAATATTAAGTGACTGTCCAGGGGGTCTAATCCATAAACGTCTCCTGCTGATTTATTCGAATAAACAAAGCTAATTGTTTTTTATTTCATACATCTTAATCTAAACGGATGATTTGCATTGATACGAAATTATTTGTTGTTTTTTTTTCTGCAAAAACAGCATATAGAGTATACGCAATGGCCATCCAAAGCGATAATCCCGTATGAATTATGGAACGTACGTTTAACGGGCAAGGGTTATCGTGCATACGTTTTTTAACTGTTTGAGATATTAACCCTCGGTAATTGACGGTTGCAGAAGAACACATATTAACGTCGTACATTTCTTGTGATCGAACCCCGCCTTTACTTAATCCCATCATAACCGGGAGCTAATTAACTAGTAATAAACATATACATCATGGTTATATATTTTTTTTTTTTTACTTCCTCCGAAAGAAATAACACCCGTTAAGTTTTTGCAATGTTCAACTTCACATTCCACAATTGAATAGATACGCTTATTTACCGTTACTAATTGCTTGAAAATATGCTACATGTTCCTTATTTTACGCACACCACATGAAGAAAATATTATTGATCAAAAATATAAGGTCCGAAATAATTGTTTTAAAAAAATATTCACTCGGATTGTGTCTGATAAACGATGTTGGTTCTCATCAAGAGCAAATTCCATTACAGTAACGAGTACACCCTCCTGACCCTATGATATTTTACAATGTCATTGTTTGCGAATCAACGGGTATAAATATATATCATGTATATGTAGACACGATATTGTATAAAATATTATATAAAAGGGAATTTATTAATTATTTACAAACTGTCATTAGAAGTGGCTACGAGGAGTCAAAAATTTCCCAAACGTGTATGATTGAGAGAAAAAAAGAATAATCATTTTAAAATCAAACGTTATTAACTCGTTAGCAATTTAATATGAAAAAAATTGTCGTTACTAGCCATTTTTTTATGGCATGTATATTTTTAAGATTTATTTACAAATAATTTTAGTTCAAAAGTAAAAACTAAAAAATTTGGATTAATTGGTAGGTAGCATCGAAATCTCCGATGTATTAAAAAAATGGATTTGTACTAGAATATTATTCAGGACGATCGTTTGCCGAAACCAATTTCTTTGGCCTTAATTTATCGTTACAATTTACAATAATAAAAAAATGAAATACAAATGTAACATTGACGAATTGTACGAGTAGAACAAAAAGCAAATAAATACGTTTTTTATAAATATTTTACGTTTTAGAAGTTTTTATTACTTGGATATAAATATTATAAAGAAAATAATACTAACAATTTCGGCCACACCGCGGTGATCTGTTAACAAAGACTCGAAATTAAAGTACTAATAATATTTTTATTTTTGATTATAATAACATTTTAAACTTGTTGAAATAATTTTTCAATATCTATCCCATGTTTGTTTTTAATACCAATGGTTGTGTAACTAATAAATATACTTTTAACTGATCAAGTTATTCGAGTTTTTTTATTCCTCTTTGGTAATACATGAAAATAAAATATTTGGCAGCAGTATCTGAACATATTATGTCCACGTGCATTAATCCCATTACTATGCTTGGTAGCTTCTTCACACATGCCTCGCACGTGTCACCGATCTCAATAAATCCTAAGTTCTGCAGGTACCTACAGATATATCGATAACATACAACGTTTTAAATAAAAAGATGTAAGTATTTTACAATAATAATCAAAAATCATCATAAAGAAATTGTTGGTTTGTAAGACTGACTATAGAAATAAAAAATAATATTATTTACACCATAGGGATATTATTTCAAGCATTATATTTTAATGTGCTGGAATACGTATTTCTTCTTTTTAGGTCATATTGTCATGGTTGAATACTAAATATATACAGTTTAAAACATTTGCTTAAAATACGAGCCTAAGCTAATATTTAAATATCGAATATACATTAAGTCATAATAAGGATATTTTAAAAAATAAATATATATATATATATATATATATATATATTGCACGGTGACCAATAACGTAACACCATTTACGGTGATACTATAATGTATGCAGAATGTTCATTATTATGGTTCATCACTTTGGAATTATAGGGTTATATTTCCCGCCAAAACCCTTAATTTCAGGTACATACGGTAACGTTAGAACGAAACCGAAACGTAACGGGACCCACATATCGCAACTGGTTTATAACACGTACCGTGAACTACGCAATTACCCCCGCGGGAGTCAAAGTTTCACACACGCTAGAGAACATACTAAAAACGAGGCAAACCGGTTTATTGTTTTTGTCGGCTTGCACTTACCGCACTCTATGCACATCAAAACCTGACAGAGTTCATCTTAAAATAGTGGTAACGTTATTTTTAGATAAACACAGCTAATTAGATACCTTCCTATAAACCCGCGAAACAGACTGCAATAGTATTATATCATGTTGTCGGTGCAGTGACGAGTTGAACAATAATAGATTTGTACGAACGTCTAAAAGTGTATTTACGAATACCATAATGATTGCAATCAAATATAATACATGAGCTCAAAAGATAAATGTATTTGCACAATTTCGTTAGCGTATTTTAGACTAGACACATTCTTGAACCTATTATTTTTATTAAAAACATATGTGTTCACAAAATATAAGTCTGGACGATTCGTATCTTTAAATCACTAAGTTCAGTATTGAAATAAGACATTGAGTAAGACAATAAGATATTTCTGGGGCATTCAAAATCCAACATTTACCTAAAGTAACACATTTTGGTCCACATATTTTGAACCGATGGACAAACACACGTGTCAAAGCATATTCAAAATTGCTTTGTTTTACGTACGAGTGCATATAATATGTGCAAGTGTTTGTATAGCTGTGTGTGTGTGTGTGTGTGTGTGTTATACTACCTATGCGCTATGAATTAGTGATGATTCAACTCATTACTGGAGTATACATTCATACACATACTCATACATGTAGAATACACATTGATTTTAAAACGGTCAGAAACCACAGCCATCACATGGATCCACGTTATGATTTCTGGATATTCAAATTATTCGACTAATTATACAAAAACTCCGTGTGTTCCTAAAATTATTCGCGTAGTACATTGAATGAGTTAGTTCACTTTTGCGAACATTGATTTAATCTACGAAGAGCAAATTTATCATAAGAAGTGAGGAAATGTGAAGTACAGCAAACCTCAAAGTCAATGACATTACAATTCTTATTTTACTTCCTGAAATGTTTATAGGAAATTGATCTACAACACCGCAAAACGGTAAATATTAATAATAATCGTTCATTGATGTTTGTTCCACATGGCATGTTTGAATTCGTGCGGTTTTGCATTTTTGATTATCACCTAGTTTAATACACTGTAAATGATGGTATCGGCATTTAACCGTAGTCAAAAAAATAGTTCATCAAGATTTAGTTTTTATCCAAGCAACTGTGAAATACATACAATGTTAAATATTAATACCATTTAATTTGTGTAACAAAATATTAATATTCGATAGAGGAAAATTGAGTTTGTATTAATAGTTCACAATCGGAGATTTGGTATAATATCCTATTAAATAACTTTAAATTAAAATAAACGGTATGAACATATTTCACAAATTACAGGTATGACATCATTTTTTAAATAAAATACATTAATCTATGTTTGAAATTGATCATATTACAATGATGCTAAAATACGAATATATCTGACCAATAGCAAATTTTTTAAGACTGGGAGTGTCATAATGTACCCGAAGAATTTTATTTTAATGACTTATATCCATATACAAGTTCTACTCGTATGAACCTTAAAATAAATTAATCTATTGGTGTTTTTTATTTATTTATTTTTTTTTATTTGATTGATCATTAAAATAATTTGTACTCTGTTATTGTATATACATACGTAGAAAAACAATATCCAAACCTAATACCTAGTTGCTGTGTCCTAGTCGTAATTTAATAATAATAGTAATTACAATGAGGATCAGCGTTATACTGTAAAAATTATTATTTAAAGTTGATAAATAACGTACATTTATGATTTCATCTTTTCGTATTAATAAATAAATGATTGTTTGTGAATAAGGAAAAAAATAACGCGTACACGTTCAACGGTATACGTGTTCAATTTTAATATTTTTCACTTAACTGTAAATATTGTTGTTGTAAAGATGAGTGGGAGTTAACGGGGTAAAAGTAAATAATGACGATGGCATATTTTTAACATTGAAAACACAATGTTAACCGAATGCCGGTGCCGTAAGAGCATTTTAACTAAATTACATGTGATTTAGAGTGCTGATGTATAGTTAACGATCGGATCGGATTATCGTTGCCAGATATTATAATTTTTTTTTTAACCGTCAACACTAGGTCAAGTTGGAAAAATATTCGATTGATTTTCAACCGCTAATAATGACCGAAAAAAAAAAGCATATGGTTAAACAATTTACGCCGACATCATAGTATACGTGTATGCGTTAAGCCATTGGATATGGAGAACACCGCACGATGGAAAGTGTTCCGGAAAACGACGGCGTAATCGAATTCTCATTTGCGTTTGTCATTAGTGTACGTATGTATGTGGGTGATGATGTGGGCAAGTTGTCACCACAGTTACACTCACGTTGGTGATGTACCTACCGTATTTATTATAATATAGTAATAGTAGTGTAGACCGTAATAGTAAAAATAGTAGTAGTAGGTCAACCATGTTAGCCCGTTGCGCATTGTTATTATTTTCTAATATTAATTTGTTACCATCATAATGTAATATTCATCGATCACGATGTATATTATTAATGTTAATAGCAGTGTAAATATATATATATATATATATGTATACCTCTGTAAATCGCATTAAAAAATATTAATCATTTATATTAATTTTTTTTTTTACCCCAATTATTATTAACTTGAGAATATAACTGTTAAACAGTCGTAGTTCCCATGATTGCGGGGATCATCTTTCATCAACTCCTGAACACTCATTAATTTCACAGGAACGTTAGATGTTCTACGATTTTTGAATAAATTCGAAAAAATATAAATTATTATATTCATAACTGTTCATTTTACAACGTCTGAAACGGTTCGTAGCATAATGCTTACAAACGGTTTTATGGTATTATTATTATAATCTGGATATTAATATTTTCGAAATTAAAATATTTATATTTTTATGAATTTATTTTCAACGGAAAAATAATCATTGATCCAGCAAAATGTTTCGAATAATAAAATAAATATATGTAATCGGGCTAACGATAATACTACTCGTGCATAAAAATATTCAGACTATCCTTTTGAATAATTAACAGTTTTTTTTTAAATTTATATTATAAGTAGTGTGATTAATTTTTTAAATTAAAGATATTTTAATGAATTAATAATTTTACTTGCTTTATCAAGAATTGATTTTAATATTAATTTAAACACAAAATATGTATCATAAACATTATATATTAGTTGTTAATTTACCGTTTTGAAACTAAATATATGAAATATACGACGAAATTGTATTTTCGTACTCCTAATAGTAAAACTATCAAAATAGTTTCAATTCCTATTGACGTTACCATTATATAAACTATTTAAATCAACGGATTATACTATTAATAATGCAAAGTATTACGATAATATAAGTACGTTATATTTACAGTATTTCACTGCTATAAAATAATTACTTACAATTTATGATTTGCCGTGCCGCTGTGAGCGTTCACTGTTTGGGTACACACACCCGCTGGAACTCGTCGTTACACCAATATCAACACTTAAGAACCCCGATTTTTGCACAATTTACGTATATGAAATCACTATGATCATACCAATGTAATAAACGTAAATATTTATTTGTAGATCCGATGAATCTATTTTGGAAAATATTGTAAAAATAATATTTTAATCAAAAACCGTAGCCGGCCGGTGCACGCGGAAGCGTTAAAGTCTCTATGCCCGGACCGTACTACAATCGGAACAGTAGTGATGACACCTGTGCACGGCGCGACATCGGTCGGTCAAGGACTGGTAAACTGCACTGCGTCCAAGATCATTGCCACCGGTTCCTTTTATAACTTCTTCCCTACCACCGAGCGCACAAGCTACGCCGACCACATGCATTCAGCTCGCGGTTGGTTCGTTTTCCGATTGTATACATCGTTTCTTTTTCTTCTTTTTTATTTTTTTTTTTATCATTAGTGCATCGAGTAGGTACTCTTGTACTCGCATTCTTTGCTTGCCGCATTATTATCGTCGTTATTACTATCACAAAACAGATTTATACTGTTTTTCTTATACCTTACAGGTATCGACAATATTATAATAGTGCACGACGTATGTTTCACCACCCTAAACTTCGGACGCGTTCGGTCTAAAAATAACGATGTTCAATGGGCTTCCTGATTAAATATTAACAGCAAAATCTCAGGTCGTATTTAATACACTTTTAGCTAACATGCAATTGTTTAATTTAGTTTGGATATGATTCAACAAGAAACCAAGCTTTTCACGACTGTGTTGAAAAACTGTATTAACGATATGTTATAATAGTATAATACTTTATTATTAGTTGAGTTCAAATTTAAAAAATGTTATTGTTATAAATACCAAAATCAGAAAAATACATTAAAATAACAATCGATTTCAACTTCATTAATATATAATATACAATATTATAATAATTACATTTTGACATTAAATGAAAAAAGGAACATGCATATTTTGCATTCGTCTTGCAAAATTTTACTGTATCGAAGTATTTAAGATTCACACTCAAGTATTTCAACTAATTATTTGAACAATTTTGTAACATCATATTGACGCTTTTAATTAGAATCTATATTCTAAAGCTTAGTAAATTTATTATATATTTTTTTTTATTTCAAACCAATGATCAAATTGTTTTCTTTTTAAAAGTATAAATAATATACGAGTATTCGAATACTAAATATAAAAATAAAAATGAAGTGTACCTAAAATATAGAATAACCATAAATTAGGACCAACCTGATTATAAATACCTACGAATATTATTTAATATAGTATAGTATGCCTGTTAAGATTGTAAATAAGTTCACCTAATAATTCCAGTAATGTAATGTCATTGTGGCTTTTTTTCCGTTATAAAACTATTATATGCTTAGTGAATAGGAAACTTGTAAAAAAATTGTTTTAATAAAATATATCTTCAATGAACGTTGACCATACATGCACACACCATATACCACAAAAATCCGTAAGAATAAACTATAACTGAAGAAACCAAAATTGGTACAATATATTTGTTATACTTTTTTCCGGAACTGGAACATGTAATTGACAAAAAGTCGAGTATTTGAAAAAATAAATTCAAACCCAGAATAACATATCCCAATATAATGCGCCTCGGCAACTAGGTTGTTAATTTACTACAAAACTGTGTTCGAAAAATGTATTTTTAAAGATCAAATTGAAGTTGTTCAAGTTTTTGAGTGTTAGGTAGTTGACAGGAGAATAAAACAGAGTATGAGTGTTGCGGAAATGAGAATGTTTAGATGGATGAATGGAGTGACAAGAGAAGATAGAATAAGGAACAAATATGTGAGAGGTAGTATTAATGTAGCGTCGTTAGTGGACAAGATGAGAAAAAATAGACTGAGATAATTTGGGCATGTAATGAGGCGAGAGGAAACAAAAGTAATAAGTGTGGTTATAAAAATGAACGTTGAAGGGAAAAGAGGAAGAGGAAGACAAAAAATAGATGGTTGGATACGATTGAGAATCATATGAGGACTATTGGTGTGTGCGTTGAGGATGTATAAAATTAAGACAAGTGATGGTTTAAGATAACGGTGGCCAACTCCAAATAGTTAGAAGAAAGGCAAAGGAGAAGAAGAAATTGAAGTTGTTCATTTTATTTTCTGTTTCAAATTAGTTTATGCAAGCATATAATTGTATAATACATGTAATAATGCATTGGTATATTATTACACATCAAGCAAAAAGGATTTCCAACAACTGATTTTACGAAATATCTAATCAAAAATAAACTTATCTTAAATAACACTTATTTTAATACAAAATAATCAA
Source organism: Sipha flava (assembly GCF_003268045.1). Classification (NCBI taxonomy): domain Eukaryota; kingdom Metazoa; phylum Arthropoda; class Insecta; order Hemiptera; family Aphididae; genus Sipha; species Sipha flava. The sequence continues at coordinate 15,715 of NW_020273537.1, read as the reverse complement.
TGAAGAATTTTTTTTTTTAATTAGAATACTGAATAATATTTATAATTAATTTAAATTTCGTATTTCTCATAGCATACTTATATGTTGGCATATATTGGAATTTCAGCAGTAGTATAAAATATGTCTGTCATTGTAAATATATATTTTCATTTTTATTAAAATCAAAACATAGGTAACTTTAGTAGTTTTTAAATATAAAATAACATTCAGCCTAATACTTTAGAACTTAAAAATGTGTTACAAAATATATTAAATAAACATTGATCGTTATAAATAATTACTATTTAGTCGAGCCCATCAACCAATCTATGATATTAAACAAGTTTATTATCATTACTTCATTTAATGGACAATGAACTTTTCAAATCACTATAAGCTCAACTTAACATTTCTTAGTATAACTACCTATCTGTTTCTCTTCGTTTTTTTTTTTTTTTTTTTTTTATTTGTTATTAAGTAAATTAACTTATTCAGAAAATTAAATACTTTTAACATGCAAAATTTTTTGCTAATATTTCAATAGAAATATCAACAGTACCAAAATATTAACTGATAAAAGCTTTTTATTTCAATAACGTTATTTTAATTTATTTTCATCAAAAAATAATACATTTCTAGTTGATTTTAAAATTAACTTGAATAAATAAATATTACGTAAAATATTTTACTATTCATGAAGTTCAATAATTGTCATTAAAAAATATTATGTGACAATATGATTATGTTTAGTGTTTAAAAATACGTTTATATTTATATATTTCTACAAAACAGTTCTCAAGAGTTCATTGTACCTGCCAAAAATCAAAATTCAATAGTACAATATAGTTGAAAGAAATAAATAGACACAAAAACACGACAAATTAGCATCCAATTGATATAAAAAAAAAAACTGAAATTATTTCAATTAAGTATTATAAAAAAATATCTGTTTAACAACTACTAAGCGACATAAGAAAATATTACCAGTAAATTATAAACAAATTAACAATATAGTAAAAATAGTTTACGATAATATTACAAGTGATTAAACATTTAACAAGGGTACTCTTCATGTTTAATATTGTATAAATTACAAATGGTACGGTGTACTTGCAAATTATTTAGTATAAGTATATTGAACGAAAATCCAATTTTACGCTTATTACGTCAACGTACATCACCAAATTCGGGAAGTAATATCTGCACGGAAAAAACCGAACCGCTAGACGATTCTTGTATACTTATTAAATTTGATAATTGGAAGAATACGTGTTGGTCCAAAGTGTATGGCAACAATATAATACAGTAATAAAAATCATATCAATATAAACATTTCCCTTTTGTATAGTTTTCAATCACTGCTGCGTCAAACTATTGTAGACACACCACGTGTGCATTGAAAAGTTTAATGCGTGTGTATGCATACACAGCAGCATGGTAAATTATTTATGAAATCGTTTTCCGTTAAGCTTTGAACAAATGATGGAAAACATTTTAAATGTTCACGATTTGTTTGTAGTACACAAGCTTTGGCGAAATACGATGTAACGCGAATGAACATCGAAACTACGTTTACAATCGTGAAAAAAAATACATGCTAGTTCGGTCTTTGTACTAAAATAATATGGACGAGTATCACTAACATCTGCAGGTACCTAGAGACCCGTGTATCGTACACGGCTACGGGCTTAACTTATCCATGCAATGTTTGAGATTCAACAAGTGCGTTTAGAAAACAACCACACAGAAATTATTGCCGCTCGTTCACGTTATTCACTATATTTTTTACAAAGCTGAAATCGATTTCGGTATGTATAAGCGACGTACATGCGTACTACGAGTTGTGTTTATTTCCTTTCAATTTTCCATGTTGCATAGAACGAATGTACGTTCCTGCGCATATAGTATGAATACATAAATATACATTATCGCGTACGTTTATCCGACACCACGTGTATCGCAAGCGAACGTTTAAGCACACTGTCAATAATATCTATGAATATGACACTGGTAGGTATATCATCTTGATACAGATAAGTCTCGATGGAATGATTGCGCGCCGATGATCGATCTTTTACACGTATTACAATATGCACGCACGTCGATGCACGATGATACATAGAGTCGCGGTGTCTCGCGCAATCATAACATACGAGGATACGATTATAGCATAGTGAACCCGTCGCGTGCATCCGGTATGCGAGTATTAAAATCAGCACGGGGATCTACTATGTGGCGGGGCTCCGGCAAGGGATTATATGGCACGACTAGTGCGTGCACACGCCGAACGGTTTCTTGTGCACTGGGTCAAGGGCAACTGTGATACATCCGTAAGTATAAAACTATTAATACACACACACACACACACACACACACACACACACACACACACACACA
>NW_020273537.1:2975-13329 GCF_003268045.1 Sipha flava | reverse complement strand
ACACACACACACACACACACACACACACACACACACACACACACACACACATATACATACATTCATTCTATATGATTTAGTACTATTTAAGAGACCATATGTTCACTATACATTATGCATTATTATTATTTTCCCGCGGATAAATACACATACAGCGAACGGACCATGACTGTGATACTACAATTTGTCGACCCAGACGTCGTCTCCGTACTCACGATGTAGCTGCTTTATCACACAATTATAAAACATCAATACGTTACGCGCGCGTGCACAAAACATAAAACCTAAATTATTAATAGAGCGACACATAAAATATTAAAAATTGAATTGTCCGACATACCTAACCTGGCTACTTATATTTTACTAACATACAAATATAGGTACGTACGTTTACATTTTACGTACACACGTCGGTTACAGAACACAAACACACACACACACACACACACACATACACAAACATATATATGTGTGTGTGTGTGTATGTGTATTTATCTCTATGCGGGTCAACCCGCTAGACAGTCATTTTTTTTATGAGAAAAAAACCACGCAGAATAAACAATGGTTGTTCAAACAATCATCAATTTATTTTTTGTACGTAATATATCATATGACATGCTGCTTTAATTTTCTAATTATTTCTACTGTTGTCTCTTATGGGCTGATAAAATGATTTATTGTGCAAGTACACAGTGATGTTACCATCAGCACTGTAAATAGTATACTCTGTCAACGAGTATCTGAATATGGACATTTATATGATTTAGACGGTGGTGGTGGTAGAGGATAATGGTTTTAAATATTAACAAAAAATATAAATCCATACATTTTTATTTTTACAGAAATTAAAATTATTTAAATAAATTGATAACATACGCGATATACAGTTGACAATTATTTCATAGATATACATTAATCGTTTAAAAGGAAACTGAATGTTTATTACAAAATATATAATATCACAAAATCGCTCATAAATGCATACAAAATATTAATATTAGTATTATTATTAATTATATTACCTGCTCGTATTTTAATCAAATATATTTAAATTATAAAGTTCTTACAAATGACTATACGTGAAAACATTTTTAAAAAATGCTGTTATCTTCATTAAAAATCTATAAATTTAAGCATGCTTCTGAATTTAAATTGAGAACACTTGAAATTCTAATTCGCAAATGATGTAAGCATGTTTGTCATTCATATGTGTACTTGAATTAATCTACATATGCAATCTAAGTCATAACTCATGAGACAGATTTAGTACAAACAATAGACACTGCTGTTTTTTGTTTTCCAAGCATTAACTATTTATGAATAAAATATAACTCTTAAGTTTTTGTATTTTTTGGTTATTAAAATTATAATCAATATTATAAGCCAATTATAAGGTTTTATTTTTATACAATGTGGTTCAGTTACATAGATATTTTTTTCAAAATAATTTTAAAAAAATAATAAAAATTCTAGATCGGATAAATATCCAAATTCAGGTGAAATACATAATGAAAAGTATTACTGTATTGGTATTTTAAATTTGAAACCAATTTACCATTGCTCTCGAAAAAATGATTCTATTTTTTAACTTAACTTCATTAACCTCAATTTTGTTCAAATTCATTAAATGACTCCCTCAAAGTACCAACTAAAAAAATGTATCATACATATATGGTTTCACTCAGAATATAAAAATAAAACAAGAATTCATTTTTATTTACTGAAATATATTATAAGTACCATTAGTAAATTAAATAATCAATGATAAAATAATTACAACTATTTGATTGGTGAAATTGATAAATTATACTTTCATAGCTTAGAAAGCATAAATAATATGTGTCCAAAAAATACAATTTTCATAGCCTAGCTTAATATTCCTAAATACAAAAAAATGTACGAAAAAAAGTGTTTAATAAATATTCAATAGTTCTATTTAATGTAAGTTACTACAAGTAATTCAAAGTAATAAAAACTTGTTTTTCTGTAACTTTATCATCCTATATTATATACTATACTATTATAGTATTTTTGATAATGAAAATTCGGAATGTGATTTTCTTACATAAGTCCCGAGGAAGAAATATATGCCTGTAGTAAAGATATTTTCATTTAAATAACAGTAAATATTGCTAAATCTATAATGTTGTAAACATTTTAAATAATATTATGGTAAAACAAATTACAATTATTTTTCATTAAAAATTTTTAATTTTTTCAAAACCCAAGTATATTAAAAACATACTTAAGAAAAAACGAAAGTTATCAAATGTTAATACCTGAAGATATATATTGTGTCTTATCAATTTATCGAAGTGAAACGTATAAAAAAACGTAAAAATCTTTTATAAAATGAAATAAAGGGCTATTTTTCGTTATAGAATATTTTACCGTACGATAAACAGGAGGGATTGTCTATAATCATACCAATTATAATGACCACAAATATGAATGGAGGTGCACGTATGAAAACATTCGTCCAGTTTTATTGCTCGGCTGTGTACCGTTATTAACCACACTGGTTGTTTGCAAAAAACTGGTTTCAAAGTAGAAAAAAAACTTCTCAACTTCTATTAATAATATAGCGCCTGCAGTTTTTCGTAACTATGTCAAAGCCTTGACAAGAATTTAAGAAATGTATATGTATTGTATATTTTTTTTGTAATTAGTGATAAGACTTAATCATTAAAAATAGACAAAAAAAAACTGAATAAATATTTAATACAATGATTTATTCCAAAACCTAACTATAATTACTTTATAATCTCGGAATATTACGTATAATACATTTATTCTTAGTGTTTTATAATATACTATGGATAATCGATAATAAGATAAAGTGCATCATAGACTGGTATTTATAAACTAATTTTTTTTTAATCGCTCAAAGTACATGAAATCACAACATATTAAATTTGATACTCATAATATGGTTAAGTTAAAAACTAATAAAATTCTGGCTAAAATTTAAGTGTAAAAATAATTATTTAAATTATCAATTTTAATTTATATCAAAACCCCGACAATAATACAAATATATGGTATATATATTACCACTGAAGACAATATTACATTTTTATTCTTGATCTAATGAATCAATATGAAGTCAAGGTGACTGATTAAAGAGCATTGTGGTTTACCAAACTAAAATTAGATATGTATGTACACATATATATAATATAATATACGTATATCCATTGCGTGGCGTTCGTGTCTTAAAATTTACGACATAGTGAAAATAAGTGCATTTTTTATGAAATATTTGTTTCATTTACAAAAAATATGATCAAAATATGTCAAATGATAGATTATTATTTTCAGTACTCATTTTTGTGTAGACATTACCAACTTTAATTCAAATGACATTTAATATAACCTTTTTCGTTAGGATTGAATTTGCAATATTATATTCTTTGTTATTCTTTTGCAAAAAAAATTAATCGATCTATTGTAAGTAATAATTTATGCCAAAAAATGTACTGGTATTATTTATATAATATTAATTTGGTTATAATGTACTTGATGAGTATTATACATTACAGCATTTTTATTAAAAATTATTTTCACCTAAAGGTTTCATTCAAACTCTACAGCGATTTATTTTATAATATTTAAAATGCATAAGAATACTTCATTGTAACCATTGATAATTGCTATAAACGATTTTAAATCACTGAATTGCTATTGTAATGGAACTAACCAATTAAAATATTTCTACATCTGGTTATCATGCGTTCAACAATATGCCGCATTTTAAGCATAATAACTATGCAAAACTATTAATCAGAAATATAATAGTTGTTTCGGTATTTCATTTTAAGTACTTAATGGGGTTGCATAGCACAACGTTTTTTTTTTTTTTTTTTTTTTAATACATTTGCAATCTGCTCAACGTATAAGGTTTTGAATGAGTCAACAATTGTTAAAGTTTATTTAACAAAAACTAATAATGAATAATAAATATTGTTACATTACTGACGACGAAAAAATTTTAATTATTAAATAACCAAATTCATATTATTAAACTAAAATTACTCTATTGGTCTGCGATATTCATCATTCCATGTGTGTAAAACCTTTTATTGTAACTATTATTATTATGATATTTATACTATAAAAATATAATATACTATAAAAATATAATTTAACAATATGTAGATTTCCTCATTATGAATAAATGTCTAACACCTTATACACCAACGTTCAAGTCTTGGAACCGCTTGATGTATTACCGTTGAGAGCAACACAATTCTGTCATAATTTAATATCATAATAATATTAAATCCCGTAAACGTATTATTTTATTTACAGTAAGCCTAACTGAATTTTTTGGTTCTCAGCAGTTATAATTACAAAAATATATTATTTACATAATATGTTACGTACATTTTACATATTATGCTGAAAATTGTTAATTAAATTGATGGGAACATAACAGAATCATTAAATTCAACGTCAGTTACTCTTAACGGATTCTTGAGTATAAGCTGATTTACGGTTTATTTTACATTTTTTTACAATAAATAATTCTTGCTGAACATTGCAATTTTTTGTTATCATCATTATATATAAATCCATACACTACAATATATTATAAAGCAGTGGCGTATCTAAGATTTTTTTTCTAGGAGGTGATATAACCATAACTATTTTGTACATTTGAAGCCAAGGAGACAAATATTTTCTAAGAGGATCTTGTTATCATACTTTTCCAGTTTCCGTAAAGTGCACTTTTATATAACATGATTTTATTTAAAACTATATCAACATTAATAATATTATATACTTATTTTCATAATAAGTATAAGTTAGATCACAAAATAATGTCAAAATTCTGTTCACCGATCGGTTAATTTTAAACGAGACACGATTACACGAAAGGACTGAGAGCAAATGTGAACACTGAACACATGGTTTACGCACTATCGCTAATATAGTATAAATTAAATAATTACAGATATAATTGATTATATATAAACTAACCATGAACATTAGGATATTTAACTATAATAATAATAATAATTCATCATAATTATTTTATGTTCACGATTTTCTTGAAACTAATAATAACTAGGTATATTGTCTACAACTGTCTATGTCTATTATTAACTTCTGTTGATAACGGACTGATGCAATACTAAGAAATACTAAGAATCCATTACGGACTTACGGCTTAAGCATTTAAAAGAAAAATAAGAAAAGTGAAGTGAATAAAAAAAAAGGTTCTGGGGGGTGATATATCACCCAGATTACCCTCCGTAAATACGCTACTGTTAAAAAGTTTAAATTGTTAATAAAAGATTAATTACATTTTTTATTTAATGAACGGGCCACTGTATTTTTATTTTATGCGATCTATGAGAAACGATGGAGAAAACATGATGACCCTTTATATCGTACTCGTATTATTATAATAAGTATCCGTATTATATATTTTATTAAATCGCCCAAAAATATTTTTAATTGTTTGTATATTATAAAATAGTATCGAAAGATACTTTTGCACTCAATAATAATACTTCACTATTTGAACGGCAAATATGTTTGTACGGGACATGTTCAACGTGATTCATTTAACGCGAGGAAATTATCGTGGATTTATATACGAGGGTACTTTACCTCAAACGAACCAACTCGTATACAATAATATGATATGTATTTGTGTTAAATGTAGGCGACATTCTTCCGATGTAGTACACGAATCACTTCAATAACATTTAATCATTTTCAGATCCTTTTTGTAATGTTATCGATCTTCACATTATTAATGGTCTTCAACCCGACATTGACCGTGTGTTCTTGAAGATTGCGATCATTGCCGTTGCTAATGGCACGTACTTGCGTGTTCAACGCTTTTGTGGTCGTTATGCCGTATGGAAATTTAGGCCGGAGACACACAGCAGCACCGCGTCGGCGAACGATATACGAATAAAACGGTCGGCAGTGGTTAATAGAAAAGAACGGTGGACGGCCGAAAAGAGAAAAAGAGAGTGCATTGACCATCCACCGCGTGTGTGTCTAATTAAATTAATATATTCCCCTATAGATTTTGCGCGGAACGTTTTAAAATAACACGATCTACTGCAATTATCTTTTGTGTAGCTACTTTGAGTGTGCATGTTGTGCACATATACATTATACATAACATACATTATATCGATACCTACAAATATGTTTTGCGCATATCCGACATCGTGAAAAATGTAAAAAAGGATTCCAAAATCTTTTTTATGCAATCCGTACTTAATTATTTAAATATAAAACGTATAGAGCTTTAAAATTAAAACGGGCATTTTAAAATTATTTTCACGAAAAATGTTGTAAACTCGTGGAGGCATAGCTAAATCTCGATGAGTTAAATACGTACCTATACCGTTCCGCTGTCTTGTGCTAAGTTTTAAAGTTTATATGTTTTGTCGTAAATAATGTAAATATTTTAATCAAAACAGTAATTCATTTATTACGTACGATGTCTGAAACATAGACGTGCGCAGAGTTCCTGGTCAAGTGCAGCACACATTTTTATCGGTCTTGATACCTTTTATTTTAAGAAGATAACATTTATAGCAAACTCATTATATATTACATTTATTGAGTATACTACTGTATATAGCATGGATCTTCAAACTTTTTAGGCAGAAGACTACATAATTTTTCAAAAATAACTTGCGGGACGTACATGCACATAATAAAATATATTTATACTAATATAATATAAAATATATATAAAAATCGATTGATATTACTGTAATCTATGATTTATATTTTAAACTAAAAATGTAATAATAATACATAATAATAATAATAATAATAATATGTTTATTATAATTGTATTGATATGCATATAAATATGTTAATGTGTCACTTTTATACTTATAATTGTACTCTGCGTTCTTCAAAATTCATTGTTTTGAATTCGTCTATTACTGTTTCAATTTTAATGTTATTTAAATTATTTTGTTCAACAAACAATAGTAATAGTGATTCCAGCCTTTCTTGCCACATTGTATTTCTGAGTTTAGTTTTTACAATCGTTAACTTCGAAAATGCCCTCTCACAACTGCAGCTAGTGACAGGTATAGTAAAAAAATCTATTAAGACTTTTTTAAAATTTGGAAAAATGTCTCCCTTTAAATTTTCTTTTAAAATATCTAGCCAATTATATCCAGATTTTGTTGATGTGTTATTTAGAACACTTGTAATACATTTTAAAAATTTAATATCAGCAATAAATTCTTCATGAGAAATTAAAAAAAAAAATTAAGTAAAAAAAAAAAACTTTTTTCAATAAGCTACAAATATATCCTTTTATAGACTATAACTATATTCTTAAAATCGTTATCCAGGAATGGCAGATGCAGCATAGGCTGCATGTGCTACACCCATACGTACGCCTATGGTCTGAAAATATAAACGATTTAATAATTAGACTTACGGCAAATAGTTTAATCACTGATACATAAGGGATTTATTGTAAACCAATTAGTGTTTGTGTTATACTACTTAATTATTGTTAATTACATGTGCCGAATAAAAATAATCTGCATATGAATAGGTTCTTTTGTTAATTTACAGTAGGCACAAATTTAAAAATAGCGAATTAAAGTTATTAGAAAAAAAAAATCATATTAAATATTAAATATAATACCTGTTTATAAGTTTTTTTCTTTTTTAGCCACCGAAGGTGACAAAATATCTTAAATATCTTAACCTTCAATGATAAAAAAGGCAAATCTGTCATTGTAACCAGCACAGAATTATTAAACAATATTTTCAAATAAATGAGGAAAATAGGTCAATAATACAATACGCTTTAATCATTCAGTTATTGATATTCGATTTGAAAGCGATTAATAAAATAACGATTACTCCCAATTTATCTACCTAATGCAAGACAATAAATCAAAGAAACAATGTTTCTTTTAAACTTTCGTTATAGCATATTTTGTAGATATTTTTTTTTTTTAATATCAACTAAAAAATCAGTTTAAAATAAAAATTATAAATATATCTTATTTATTATCAAAATGACTCATTCATCTCAAAAACTATTTGTTGATGAATGTACAATATCGTTCTTATTTAAAATCTGCACAGACAATATATAAAATATCTAGTTTCATCAGAATTAAATTTTAGGCAATATGGTGGTGCCCTTTAGGGCAGGAGTAACCCATTAAAATTTTTGGAAGACTACAATTTTGAAAATTCTCAGGACCCATCAAAATTCAAAGCAAATATTTTTAACATAAGTATTATATTATAATGCAAAAATTGCTTGGAAAATGATTTTTTTGAAATTTCAGAACGACATTTAAAATTAAACACTTTAAAAAAAGCAGCTATTTTTTGGTGGTAAAACAAATAAACTTACAAGACCCCTGAGTGGTCCGGTAAACTAAAAAAATATAATTTTGTTTACTCAGGCAAAAACAGTCCATTTTAAAATTCAACTTTTCTTTTTTTCTTATCCATAATCAAATAAAAATCAAATAAACACAAATATAAATTAAAACGAAGCAAATAACAACGTATTACAACGGAAATTAAGTCAACGTGGGTCGGTGGAAATTGACGGACTGTCATTAATGTGAAATCAGCACATTCCGTGGAGAATCACACATTCAAACTTTAGGATATACTTACCAATTAGTATAATATCCGTTTCCACTAGTAAAAACTAATGCATTTTACTAACGATTTTTACTTTTTTCCTTGTCTGCGGGCCGGATAAAATTTATTTGCTTGTCGTCATTTGGTAAATATTGACATAGGGTATGCTAACATGTCTCTCAACATTATTTTAAAAATTCACGAGTACCTATAGTACCTACTACTTATAATATCAAGCTATTCGTTAAGAATCATAAAATATGTTATAAATTTGGTTTAAAACTTTTGGTCTATTTTAGGAGTATATTTTAATTTTTTTCCTCGGGATCGGTGCATTAGTATGACGTAATTGACGACATGACATTGTATTTCTTCTTCTTTTTTTTCTTCTTAACTTATCTGTCCATTAAGGACCATTGCTACCTTCAATATTTCTCGCCAACCATCCCTGTTGTAGGCCAGCTCAAAGGTTACATTCTTGTCTATCTCTTTTAAATGTCTGGTAATTACATCAATCCACCGGGTTCTTGCCTTTCCTATGGGCCTTGTTTTGTTCATTTTTTCTACGAGTAAATTTTAAATTTGTTTTCCACCAGTGCTTCAAGTGCATCCAAATCACTCTAGTCATTTATTCCTAATAAATGCTAAGATATATGGTCTGTTGTACAATTTCTGTAGTTCCTCGTTTCTTCTTCTTTTATAGGTATTCGTGTCTTAATTGAATCGGGGCCCATAGATATGTATTTCATTATAATTATATTTAAAAACAATGAATTCATCGTATATTTTGATAATACTATCGGCTATTCAGCTATTGGAAATTATAATAGTAAATATGTATAAGTGCCGGTTATCATGCGTTAATCTCAAAATTATTCGTCGAAATGTATACGTCGCGATCTGCGACAATATCAATCAGACAGATTTTTTCGTCAACTTATTTTAATAATTTTTATTTATATTGTTATACAGCAATAAAAAAGCTATGTATTCCAATTTTTTTATTATTATTTACATCTTCATCTTACCATCATTATCAAAAAAATTGCCATATTTTGATAGTCAGATACTTTCATACATATCAGATACTTTCAACAAAATTGATAGGGACATCACTGGTTATACTACTATATTATACTATCACAAGTAATTTAATCATCATAATTTATTAAATGCATTCCACAATTATTTAATACACGAAACAACTGTCTTAGTGGACATAAAATCATTTCACAAAAAAATGTATTTAGAACCATTGGTCTTAAAAAGCCCACACAAAAACTCATTTGCAAAAAAAAACTAAAATAGAGGCTAGAATATATATTAAGAACTATTACAACTCATTTACTTCATAAGAAACACAATTATAATGAGAAAGACTTTTTGAAATTATAATTAACAATATTATATATGACCCTAATATCAGTGGTGGATCTAGGATTTAATTTTGGGGGGGGGGGGGCATAGTCTAGAACGTGAATTTCAAATTTTTTTAATAATTATCAAATAAAAATACAAACAACAAATTGAAAATAATTTTAAATGTGTATTTTTTTTATTTGTTAAAGATTGTGTTTAAATTATAATAATATCGTAAGAAATTAATAACGATAAAGATAATTGTTATCTCCTAGGATTAGATTTTGAAAAAATATCTAATACTTCTCCAGGTTTTACATAAATTTGTTTATAGATATTAAGCAAAGCAAACCAATTTAAACGATTTTCCCCCATTCTTGTT
>NW_020273537.1:863-2965 GCF_003268045.1 Sipha flava | reverse complement strand
AAAAAAAAATATTGATCCTTTTACTTAGTCCTATCATCGTAACAAATATAATTAAAATATTGATAACAATAAAATATGAAAACGACCTATATAAATAAGTATCAAATGAAAAATTATTTTTATATTTTAAAGTTTTCTTTCTCCAAGTTAAGAATGAATTCAAAATGTTTGTATATCTTAAAATATGCCATTTTACTAATATTTAACTAAAACTAGTTATGGTTCATGAACCACAGATAAAAATGCTGTATGTAAACAAATTTTTAATTGTTCCCGCCAGGTACCTATATCATTATTTGTAATTTATATTTCATCTAATCGGTATATAAATCAGTAAATCTAAACATATTCTATATTTTGTGCATTACTTTTTACTATTTCCATGGCTAAAAATGAACTCAGTATACATAATTTATGATAAAAAGGTTTATTATAAACCTATTGACACTATTGTATTGTGGACTGTAGTTTCTGGTTCATGGAAATAACAAATACAGTCGTATAAAGTATAGACTTTAGTATAATGACCGAATTTTATAAACAAATTCTCTACCATGCGCGCAAATAATTTTTCTAGAAAATAATTATTCTTTGATACCATTCGACCATTAGAGTACTTTTGATTTTTGAACCATTATGGTGGTTAATAAATGATTTAATGCTATACATTCGATACCACTATTTTTTTATCGATACAAGTAAAATATTGATAGATACAATAAGTACTTGTATCGAAAGAAATGTATCGATACTTTTTTAATATCAGTAGTATCGCAACATCCATAATCACGAGGGCTCTTCTGTAAATTGTTGTCTTTTCGTGAACACTGATAGTATGTTTATGTTGCTGTGATGTTTCAAACACTGTTTTAATTTGTTTCCTTGTCAATCAATCTTGTTGTCCAACAATGTTTCATAGCGGCCCTTCTATAGGTCAGTGACTAAGTGTACCTTTTGGCCAAAAGAAGAGGAACAATGCCGAAACGTCACACATGGTATGGCAGAACTTGCATCTTATTCCTTCTACACCCGATTAATACATTTTTTATTTACTTAAACCACTACAATGTCAAATCTTCAACATAATGGCAACTTGAGGTAATTTATGTAAATATTAAACTTTATCTTCCATTCAAAATAAGAAAATAAATATATATATTTTTTATAACTTCTAAGGTAAAAAATTCCATTAAACTATTTTATGTTCTCCTTTCATCATATACAACAATTATTGTTCAATAATCTTTTTCAGAAATGCTCCTGCGAAGAGTGTCCTTGATGTGGTGATATAGATATTGGCAAATAGTGGTGTATCAAGTCGACTGAGTGATCCAGTAATAGCTAAAAATTTCTCATTATTAATTGATATTAATGGTATTAAAGATGACATTAAAGAATTTTCAAGGTCTGAATGCTATAAAAATTTGTAGAAGTAAATATTTCCTTTTAATAAAACTATTAAATAACTTATTAATTTTCATAAAACATTAATTATTCATATAAACATTTAAACTTGATTAATAAAAAGTCAGAAATAAAGCATAAATTTAAATATTTTTTTATATTTCTATAATATTTTAATAAGTTATATAACAATCATATTTATACCATTAAAAATGAAAATGTGATCTCCGACTCCCGGAGGAATTTTGATTTAGGTAAATGAAAAAAAAAATCTCAGTTTTGAAAAGAACCATAAAGAAAATTGAATCATAATAATATTATTTGGTTATTAAAGGAGAGTAATTATATAAAGAATATATATAGTTAATATAATTTATTTAAAATTTTTAAATTATTTTAAGTAAATTACAAAATTATCATGTATATACTATTGAAAATGTAAAGTGGAAAATAAAAAAAGGTTACTTAGCTCCTGAAACAATTTTGATTTTGATAGATGATAAAAATATCCCAGTTCTGAAAAGAAAACATATCAGATTTATTATGATAATTTTTGTAAATTATAGAATTTGATTTTTATACCATTAAATATTTTAAGTCTAAAATTCAAAAACCAAAACGAAAAGGGGATCCCCTGCTCCCGGAGGAAAATTGATTTGGGTGGATCCAAAAAAAAAAATCCAGGTTCTGAAAAAGAA
>NW_020273537.1:0-763 GCF_003268045.1 Sipha flava | reverse complement strand
ATGTATATAAAATGAATTTGATTTTTATACCATTAAATATTTTAAGTCTAAAATTCAAAAACCAAAACGAAAAGGGGATCCCCGGCTCCCGGAGGAAAATTGATTTGGGTGGATCAAAAAAAAAAATCCAGGTTCTGAAAAAGAAAACATAAAAATAAATGAATAAATATTTGAATATTTTGAAACAAAATAAGATTGATTAATTTAAACTGAATTATAATTTCAATTTATGAGCAATATTTATTAAGAGTAATAATTATTAGTTAGTTTTAATCAAATGATTTAAAAGTTTCAAGATATTCTATGTATATAAAATGAATTTGATTTTTATACCATTAAATATTTAATGTATAAAATACAACAAAAAAAATTATAAGTAGATACCCGGCTCTCCAATGACAATTCCTTTGGGTAGAAACAAAGAAAAATCCAAGTTCTGAAAAGAAACATATCAGATTTATTAAGATAATTTATATAAATTAAATTAATTTGATTTTTATACCATTAAATATTTAATGTATAAAATTCAAAAAAAATAAATTTAAGTGATTACCCAGATCTTGAAGGACACTTTCTAAAGGTTGAATCAAAAAAAAAAAAAAATCCAAGTTCTGAAAAAAAATATAAAATGAAATCAATTTAAATTTGAATATTTTGAAACAAAATTAAATAAATCAATTTAAATTGATGGCAACTTAGCTTCCGAAGAATCCTTCGCTTAACAAAAAAAAAAATCCAGTTTCTGTAAATAAAAATAAAAATC